>NC_142932.1:33369162-33591662 GCF_046866305.1 Octopus bimaculoides
TTGTTAGTACAATGTATATTAACTAAAATGTTCCTTGTTAGTAAATATGGAAATTGAATGCATTGTTATATGATATAACGTTATAATGAGAATTGCTCTCGGAAGTGTATCTATGTTTATCACAGCCCTTTGTATATTAATTGTCTGTCGGTTTATATGTGAATTTAAAAGCATGTTGTAAGAGAAATTATGAAAATTTCTATATTTCAAAACGAATATTGTTTATGAACCATAATTTGTCACAAATTTCCATAGGCAAATAAGATGAAACTTATAATTATGTTATCTCAAAATGATGCCACATAAATCTTAGACAATAAAACCCCTTGTGATTGTTTCGCTATAAACTTGAGAAGAATTGAATATCCAATGTTAATAAAATGCAAATATATTAGAGATATATTGAATAAGTTAAAATTATGTTGGAGTTAATTGTTCCTTACACTTCATACTTTAGAATATCCTACGTAATAACTTATTAAAAACATTAGAAATTTAAATATAACTGAATAACTGATTTAAACGGTGTAATTTTGGCATTCAATATTTTTTTTGATGAACAATAAAGATTGTTTTTTAAAACATCAGGAAAAAACGAAAGAACTAAGAGACTTATGTTTAGGCAATTTCGAATTTCAGTGGGCAAGCGACTTTGTTGTATATTTCTTTTATTGTTAATTTATATTCCAATTATAAGAAAATGCAAATTTTTTCTCAGTTTAATGCTTCTAAAATTTCCCATTATCTCTTCTATCAAAACTCTTGTGTCCATCGCAAGCAATTATAATTTGATTGGAGTGATTAATTTCATGCGATGAATATTAATAGATGACTGTGTTGAAAAGAGTCGATCAGGAAAATGTAGTCATTTAATCTTTTGTATGGAAAAAAATCTTAAATGCAGGTCCCTTCAATATCACGATATTTCTCTTTACTCTTGGTCATAGCTAATTTTCTCAAAATGTTGGATATGTTCCTATACAAGAACTTTATTGAAGAGCACAGTGATTGCTAGTCATTTGATCCTTTCAACCTAGCTTTAACTATGGGGGTTGCAGATTTGCTTGCGTATAGATTTCAAGTCTAGTTGATAACCTTGACTTCGGATTCTCCCTCTGTTATTTGTGGATTTTACAGAATCGAAGACAAATGTACACTAGCGCTCTGGAAATAAGATCAATTGCCTCTCTATCATTTTGTTATATTCTTATTAACAAAAATATCTACCTGTTTGTTTGTTTTTTAATATATATATTTAATATGAGCGAATGTGCGTGTTTTTAGGCAGCTGAAAATGGACAACCGTTTCCTTAAGTAAAACTTGCCTAAAGGAAAATAGAAAGTGTACGCTGCAATGTTAAAAACAATTAGAGTTACCATGTCATAACATACGTACGCTTATGTTATACATTATAAAATAAGATTATAAGAACAAATACGTTTTGAAACGTCTATGTTGACAACGTTACAAAGAAGTCGGACAAGATGGATTTCTGGATTGAATAGCAGCCACAGGACCAAGGCTGTATTTTCCTCCCTGCGAAGTACATCCAAAAGGCAAAGAAGTGTACCTTATATATGTGTGTACTGGAAAACAGGGACAGGGGGATAATTGTAATCAAATTAATAGTTGGATGATATACTACATCATATGTGGACAAATCTCTATTCATAATCCAATATAACTAGTCTACGGTCGCAGAGAAATTCCCGTGAGAAATTGACAAGACCTGGTTTAGGGTCGAAACCATATATATATATATATCAATCCAGACGTTGTTGTAGCTTATATATATGAAAAGAAGCTCAAAATTCGTAGTCCATACTGGAAGGACTAATAATGTGGAGTAGGCTCCAGAAGCATATCTGCTACCGGCTCAAGTAATATAAATTTATTACGTATATATCTAATGTCTAAAGTTTCGTCAGATTTGTGAATGTTGGTTTTGAAGATGTATAAGAATTGACCACTGAGAAAAGTAGGAAACACCACACGAGAAAAAAACTCTTATTCATTTTATTGGGAGTGAATCAAATACTAGCAGGGATAAAAAGAGAGACACACATTACATGACTTATCTGTTTGCTGTTGATAGATAATATTCTTTGCTCAGTCCTCATTGCGGTGAAAAATTAGGAAGCGCGAAAGACGGGAGCCTCCCATGATAGAATAGATGGTAGACGGATCCGCTCCACTAGTTAAGGGGCAAAAGGGAATAGTTAATCTGTAAGCAAGAGTAAAAATTGGGCAGAGACTTTGCCTACTCTCAGTAAAGAGATTGTTATTGTTCAGGTCCAAAAACCGATCGTCTTATCATACGAGGACATTTTATTCAAGGATTCAGAAAACAAATTCCAAAGATAAATAGAGTTGGATCATCTTCAACGTTGTATCATTGACCCGTATAAAGTGAATTTGTGATAAACATGTACATTTTGTTTTTGAATTCATTTTAGCACATATTTCACTGTATTTTTGAATAATGTTCGCTGGGAATAATGGAGTAGAGCAATCAATAACAAAATAGGTTGTTAACTTTTCTAGGAGTCAGTTGGTTTCGTTCGTCAGGTTAGATGCACTGCAAAAATTGCTGACGCTATATCGCAGTTGTATTTTGGAAAATTAACAACATGCTGAACTGCATCAGCCGAAATATTAACGGTAAGAATAAAAAAGTGGACCATTTTTTATATGCTTTTTATTCTTTTCTGCAGGGTCATTAGGCATTTCTCTTTGACACATCAACATGCGGGACAGTATATATATATATATATATATATATATAGCCGCACACACATATTCACTCACATATATGTGTGTGTCTGTATATATATATATATATATATATATATATATATATATATATATATATATATATATATATATATATATATGTGTGTGTGTGTGTGTGTGTGTGTGTGTGTGTGTGTGTGTGTGTGTGTGTGTGTGTGTGTGTGTGTGTGTGTGTGTGTGGTGGTGCCCCAGCATGACTGCAGCCATCATTATAAAGAAACCGTTTCCGTCAGTTGAATCCACGAACTTTAAATTAAAGAGCATTCAAAATAATTCAACATAGTTTCAAATCTACGGACCAAAACACCTACTGTGATTGTGTTGTTATTTCTGCTGATAGAATTTTTTTCATAATCTTCCTACGTTTGTTTCGGTTTTCTCGTCCTTTAATTCATATATATATATATATGATGCAATTCACGCTGCCGAAAATTTGGTAACGACATTCTGTACTGCCTGGCATTCGCACCGGAAGATCCAATACGAATATTTTAGAACTTAGAACATAAACAGCCAGAAGAAAAACCACCAGGTATTGTGTCCAACATGCTAATGATTCTACCATTCCGGCATTCAAAATTTTAAAGACTAATCAGTGTATAAGCGATACAAGATTACAGACATCAGGCATAGGCGTAGCTCACCACTATCACATAGCTGTGGCTATAAAATAATCTAGTCAAAATATAACATTAAATCTATGAATTGATTTATTTCATGTAAAATAGGCATATTTTATCAAGTAAAAATATCAGCTCTCTGTTTTCGCTGTAAATTGTACAAAATAAAAAAAAAAGATGTTATAAAATCAGAAAAGAAATAGTGCATGCGACAGTAAACAGGTAGTATGATAGGCGGTTCTGTTCATTAATGAAAAAAAAAGAATACATTTTAAACTAAAGCCTGCAATTAATGTGTGAAATAGAAGAGTAATATATGGATAATCAACAAAGAAAGAGGTGCAAACGTATTTCCAGCTGAATATTTTATGTCAATGGAAGTCTCACTGAAATAACATATGTGAAAGATATAAAGTGATTATTAAAAAAGGCTCAGTCAGTTACTGATTTACATGAAAATCATTTAGACAACATACATGCAACAACAAAACAGCCTTAGTACTCTATAGATAACAGGACTTAATAACATTAAGACGAAGAGATAAATTAAATACTGGTGTAACTCAAAGTGCATGTAAGTGTTAAAATACAGTGAAACACTGCATGACATACATATAGTCAGTTTACTTTTATAATAATGTTCGGCATCGTAGCAAACTTCCAGATATTTTCTGTCGGAAACTAAATTCATTTATCAAGTTAAAATGTGGAGCAAGTTAAATACAAACGAATAATAAAATAATTTCACTGTGAAATAGGAAAAGGACTAACGATTCAAGCAATAATACATTTAAAAAGCAGTATTGTTATTCTCGTCAATTAAAATAGGTAGATCAGGAGCACAGAAGAAGAGGAGATGAGAGAGTAAATAGCTAAATACGAGAAAATACATTAGTCCCACCAATACTATTTCTTGTATGGTTCAGGTTAGAGTATACAATATATCACATGGAGAGATTCCGAAACTACCATGTTCTGGGTAAAACGATAACCTGATGATATTATTGAACATCGTTCATATAAATTCAAAAGAACGTGCACACGTTTGTGATGATAGTATTTGGGCTAACAATGACTAACAATGATTAACATTTTCTATCATTTGAGAGAAGTGTCACGTATTGCGTACATAAGGGTATTAGCAATCCGAAGTAATTGGTACTGTAAAACTCAACACTTTAGTGAAGCTGTCAAACTGATATTTGTGATTAATACCAAATATAATGCGCACCTCTTTCCAATGATTGATGCTTCAGATCCACGTACGTAATATATATATATAACAATGTCAGTCTGTCTCTTTGTATGTACGTGTGAATGTATGTATATAATGATACCTCTATGGGAACGTGTTTCGAATAACCTGTCTATACGTTTCTGATGAAGTAATATTTATAGTTTCATTTTGAATTGTGTGTGCAGTATGTTTAGATCATATGTCCTTTTTCCATGCCCACAGTTCAAGAGAGCCATCTGAAAACATTTCAACTACTTTATCAACAATAATTTTTATGTCCTCAAATTATTTTCTTTCAGAATGTAAACATTTGTATTCAACGATTTATTCATTATTAAAAGCAACATAAGAAGAAAATGTCATATTTCGTTTGTATAAATCTGGAAGTCTTTTTAACATGATCTAATTAATTAATTAATATAATCATGTCTATCTTAGGATAAGTAGACACGCGTATTTGATTAAGAGAGAAAATATCAATTAATCATAATATTAATTGACAAACATTGTAAGATGAAATATGTTTTAAACAGATAGTATATGTTCTCATGATGAAATATTCGAATGAAAATTATATTCATATGCAAGACAATATAATTGTGAATTTTTAAAAGAGAACAATGCACAATAGCTGTTTAAGCGTGTGGAACTGTTGAGCATTCTTCATCTTCATGATTGACTATTCGATTTTACAGTCGTAAAACTTCGCTTACATTATTTATTTAAGCTTATTTCTTTATTTTGGGGCAAGGTTAAAGTAAGTGAACAGGGAAAGAAAACAAGTTAAGAATGTATTAAGAATGGGGGAAATAAAAATATGTATCGTATTGCATCACATGGCCACAATGCAATGAGAATTATATTGTGGAATAAGATGTCTAGTTGGCACAATCGTTGGCACGCCGTCCGTCCTTACACTCTGAATTCAAATTCCGCCAAGATCAACTTTGCTTTTCATTCTTTCATGGTCTATAAAATAGAAAACCAGAGGAACACTGGAGTCGATGCAATAAATTTACCCATCCCTCAAAATTGCCGGCCTTGTGCCAAAATTTGAAACTGATTGTATTTTGTCAGGTCACTTATGAGGCTCTGACAAGTACTACTGGTAACGTGGTACCTGGTACAACCTATTGTATGGTGGGGTTGTCGACGACTAAGCCAGCACCCCCACCAGGCTACTCTGCTGAGGATGGTTGCAAGAAACCCATCAGGATTAAAACAAGAACTGTTGAAGAGTCTTATGAACCTACTGCAGGTTGACCGGCTATGTACCAATAGCACGGGTTCGCAGAAATTCTGGGATGATGTCCAGCGTGTTAGAACACCACTGGCAGTGAGGCACCCCTCAATTTTTGTTGAGGCATCGCTCTGATATAAAACCACATAAGCAGGGAATGGTAGTGGACATTTTGGGGATCTTTGGTTTGTGTTAGAGATCATGGCACTCCCATTCCCTGAGCTTCCGACTCATGTTTGCACCAAGAATCTTGTTCTGGCTTGTTTCTGGATACTGTCAATAGACTGGAGATGGTCTATGAGGTGTCCTGCAAGCATTATTGGACCTAAAATCTGCACAGGCATTACTGACCTCTGCTCGATATGTGCTTCTGTTTCCCCCCCCATATATATTTAGTTCATTTTCAGCATATATGTATATTCATTTTGGTATATATTTATTTATTTTAGTATATATTTATCTTTAGCATATATTAATTTATTTTTAGTATATATTTATTTTATTTTATTTCCGAAGACCTACGACGATGGAAAGATGGCAAAGCATGAAGACCTGACGTGTTGGAAATATGAAGTCAGCGACCTGGACGTAGGCAACCCATGCTAGATATAAAGCCGTCTCCTTGTCGCCCAAGACAGCTATAAGATTCGGTTGTTGCATGGGTGTCTGAAAAGCTCCATTTGGAGAGGTTGTAGAAACGGTGAACCAAAAATTGCCTGTATCATATGTTTAGCGCGACTGATAGATACACGCCTTGCGCTAGAATAACAAAGATAGGATTTCTTTACAAAATATGGATGGAACTTGAACATTTCATCTACTTGTCTAGGCTGCTGAAACACTAGGATATGCTACTACCAGACACAAAGACTGGTTTGATGAAAATGATGCTGAAGTTCACCGACTATCGGTTGTAAAGCGCCATACCCACAATGCATTACTGCACGGAAGACTTTCAGGTGTGCAGTGAAATCTAGCTCTTGCCCACTATAGCAGTGTAAAATCACCACTTCAACGATCTCTCAGGAAGTTACACAACACTTGGTGGGAGAATCTTGCTCGTGATGTTCAGGTTGCTGCTGATACAAATGACAGCATGAAGTAATTTTTAATTTTAGTCATATATACATACATACATATATATATATATATATATATATATATATATATATATATATATATATATATATGGTTAAGAAATATATATATATATATATATATATATATACCGGAGTCGAAAGCCTCATAGAAATAATTTCATTTGAAATGCGTTTTAACTTGACGATCTATTGCAGTTATTTATATAACATACAAAATTCTATAGAAATGAAAATAAATTGTAAAAAGTATATAGTAAAATGGAAACAAATACAGATGCACAAGCACACACATGTGTAAGTATATATTCATGCATATAAACATATATGGGAGAATGTACGAAAAAACAACAACAGACGAGGACAGGTGGTGTAAATAACAAAAGGATGTATTAGTATGACACTCGGGAATACGGAAAGTCTTTGACGCTTCGAGCTACGCTCTTCAACAGAAAGAATACGGAGACAAGGAGAAAAACATGGAGAGAAAAAAAATTGAATAGTGTATAAACATATACATATATGTGCGTGTTTGTGTGTCTGTACGTAATCAGTTTGCTTCCGATAAATCAGAGGAAGGCACACCTACTACAAAGATAAAAATATTTTCATAAAACAGTTACAGGAGCTTCAATATAAACATTTATAAAGTGTCGTATGTTGGTGTGTGGTGAATATTTATATACACACTTGGGTTTTCCTGTACTTGCACATCTCTCAGTGTAATGTATGCATCTGTATTCGTGTGAGATTCTATAAATATATTTTCCAGACAGGTTTTTATTTGCTCTCTCACTCCCTGTCAGCAAATTATAAATACATTAATATTTTCATGACAAAGTGCATCACAATTATCTTAATTCTCACGCTTGCATTATCCTTTAGTTGTCCAACATATCCAGACATAGCCTGGAGGGATCACAAATAGTTGTTAATCACTCTATTTGCACATTTACTGTTCAGAACTCCGTTGGATATCAAACCTGTTATTCTTGACCTAATAACCTCAACTCAAATACTGAAATCAGGTTGGTGTATTAAGTGTATGCCCATATATGAATATTAATATCGATATGTGTAAATGTGCCTAAGCTTTGGTGTGCGCATAGTTCTGCATGTGATTTCAGTGTGAATATTTTCATACTGTATTCCTATCTGCGCACTTCTAAGTTGTTATTTGCAGATAATCAGTCAAATTATTGATGCATCTCAATAACTATAATCTTCTCCTTACCCAGTAAAGTTGATATTAAAAAAAAAAACGTATTGAGGTTCATGTATTATGTGCTAAACGAAATCCTGGGCTCTCTATATTCGAAAAGCCATCTAAATTCAATGTCCTCATAAAGCGCTTATCCATGAATGATATCACATATACTGCTTTATCCTCTCTTCTTGCCATTACGTCCATGAAATAAATATAATCTCTCATAAAGTGGTGCTTCAAATTTGTTATTCACTGATTGAGAATCGATATTTTCTAGATTTTCAACTCTAATATCAAATTTAGTTGTTGTTACTAATAGAACATGAGCATGGACAGGATAAACATTTTCAGAACTTCATTTAAGTTCTAAAGTTAGCACATTCTTAATCTTATTAATTATGATAATATTACAGACATACGGATTATATGTGTGTTCTGTTTGTATACACGTTTGAAAACGTGATTAAGCGGTGATTGGTTCGCTTCTTAAAGCCAATCCTGTCATGCATCATGGTTCCTCATTTATTCTGCACCAATTTACTAAGCAGGAATGAATTCCAACAGAAATCTGGTGTAACCATTACAAATCCAAATGTCACATCTTCGATCTTCCGATCGGTCAGCAGCATGAATTCGGAGGTGTTGTGTCTGCTTACAGATATATAGTGTATTGAAACAATGACAGCATACATGACCTCGGCTATCATGCTCTTTCGTAGTCGCAGCTGAATAACGTTCGCCATTCTGTAAAGCACATTTCGCAATAAAATATGCGTATGGGCGCTGGTAAGAAGCGTACTTCCCAACCACATGGTTTCAGGTTCAGTTCCACTGCGTGGAAGTTTGGGAAAGTGTTTAACTTCCACCGAGTCCGACTTTGCCTTTCATCCTTCCGATCGATAAATTAAATACCAGTTCCGTACTGGGTTCAATCTAATCAACTCGCCTCCACCCCCAAAATATTGGGCCTTGTTCCTAGAGTAGAAAATGATATTTCTAACGCCACTAGCGTTTGCATAAGTTTAAGCTTCTGAAACACAAATGCATGTCGGCTTTCAGAATGCTTTTGGTGTCAGTGCTGCACTTTTGAATACTCTGTCTTTATAATTAATCATTTCCGTTTAAATTGAAGGGTGGAATTTTACCCTATAAAAAAATCTAATGAATACAATTACTATTATATTTTGTCTCTTTGCTCAAGTGAAAGATATACATCTGATATACGCTCTCTATGGAATTATATTTTTATCGTTTGTGTTGTGTACAGTGATTGTGTTTTCTCTGTGTATTCTTTCTTGTCAATATTTACTTCAATTTTCATGGCTTTGAGTATAAATGGTTTTCTGTTGCTCTTTGATGATATAATTTCTTAACACTTGTGTTGTGATAGATTGTTACACTCAGAACATGGCTATTTTAACGTTTTTACACAAGCATACAATTTGAAACAATACCTATAAGAAAGGCAGTCGCAACATGTGTGCAGATTCATTCATAAATCTATGTGTAAATGATAAACGTTTGTGTAACGCCGAAAAAAAAAAATGAAAAAAAAAATTGAAAGAAACACGATACTTTTCCCCCTCCCTATTTCGAGAGCACTGCGGAGTTGGAAGCGAGATGGTTCTATCTCCATTTCTTCTTCCACAAGATACTATCACATGCAACTATCTTATTAAAATAGACTGGAATCGGATATAAATGACATAGAAGGTCAATCAGTCAGTGTGTTTATATGGCTAACCTCATTTATAATCGGCAGATGAAAAATGTCTGAAAATATTACGACAGACAGCAAATAGATTTAATGGATGGATTTATAAATGAACGAGACCGAAAAAAAACAATGTACCAAAAGAAAAAAAAAAGACAGGAAAGTTAACATAGTCAACTACCTAAAGAGATGAGAAAATTAGAGTAAAACCAGAATTACAAATACATGAAAGCAGAAATAAGTCTAATTTTGCATTCAGTAAACGGAAGAACTCAGACTGTTATTATTCGATAATGACCGAGATGATATATGAATGACTTTATTACATAATGTCTGGTATATTAAGGAAATATGTATAATGATATAAAAAATGTTATATGAAGATATATTATATATTATTTAATCTTCACTCTCTCTCTGTCTCTCTCTGGATCCGTCTCTCGTTATATATATACATATATATACATACACACACACATATACATACATACATACATACATATATATATATATATATATATATATATATATATATATATATATATATATATATACGCATACACACACACATTGTGTTCTACGTTGGAATTGATAAACATTTAATACATACGCATACATAGGTAAGTACAAACATGTATCTATGCATATACATTTCTTCGTATTCTACAGCAGGTGATTTTACTAGAACAATGTAGCAATCATTTGCCTGTGTTTGTGACTATTTGATGTGAATAATTATAAAGTAATTATACAATAATTATAACAGTTTCTTCATCCAGATCCATATCAATATTTACTGAATAAGCTAATTTTCTGTGGAATTTATTTTAAAACATTGTGTCATCTACCAATGCATATCGGATAAAAAAACAAAAATAGTACCATAGCAAATTATAACAGAGTAGATTTCATTGTGTTTCAACGAATGCTAAACGCTAACAGTAAATTTCAATCTAATAGAATAGTAACAAACTGATAATGTATTGTGTGATACAACATACGTATCCCCATATGTCTACCTATCCAGTAATTGGTGTATAAGTTAATATTGAAGGAAATATAACATATGTCTATTTGTTCAACTTCCAGACGTCGTGCGTGTAGGAAGTATCAAAACCTTTTAAATATACGCATGCAACACTGCAATATACATAGATAGATATGGAAAGGTTTTGTGTGTGTGTGAGTGTGCGCGTGTGTGTGCGTGTGTGTGCGTGTGTGTTGTGCGAGTGTTTGTGCATGTGTGCATTTATGTAAATATATATGCACACATAAAAAGAGTTATGAGTTTAAACATGTATATACACACATACACGCATGCATACACACAGAGAGACTCGACAAACAGACACACAAGCACACAGATACACACACACACACACACACACACACACACACACACACACACACACACACACACACACATATATATATATATATATATATGCACTTAGATATAGGCACACATGCTATGATTTTCAAAATATATTCAAATAAACAAAGACAATTCCATGCTGATTCACAGCGTTTACTTAGCATTTAAACCTAGAGATTCAGGTATAAGTTTATTAATACTTCTCTTTCTCACTATATCATATTCCTACCTGGTATTAAATATTTGATGTTATGGATTGTATATATAAGTTATGAGTGACACTGACAACATAATGACATAAAAAGTTATGTATATACCGTTGAAGAATTATATGAGATATAAGAAATTTGGATAAAAGGACACATTTTGGATACCGTGCTACGATATTTCGGGAAATGAATTATATGATATCAACTAACTGTTTTTGGTTCTTTTTTTGTTTCTATGCTTTAGTTTCTACTGCGTAAACAAAGTATTGTAGTATATCGTATACTTATTGATGTCTTCCCCTTTGCTAATGCAATCTCTGTCTGTAGTGAAAAATAGTTCCTGAAGTATGTTAGATTTACTGCTTGGTGTTGGGTTGAACATTTACGACGGAACAAGACCAATGAAAACGTCGATAATTATGTCTGTTTCCCTCCAGTAAAATCATGTTTCGATGTGATTAAACATCAAAAATCAATATATATGACTACAATGAAGTTATAAGCAGACTTCATTCGCAGTTAACGGCTCACTCAGAATATAAATGCGCCATAAGAAATATCACACTGACTTATTTACTCTGCTCATGTAAGATTAAAATTGAGAACGCATATATATATTGTATTTTAAACATATACTAATTTGCCGACAAACTAAATATTTAGATAATCTCCTAATGTTAAATGCTATATTAATTAGTAATCTTCAGGAAATATAGGAAGGGTGTTGCAGAAGGTTTTCATACCATATTCATAGAAGTACATTTCTTTTAACCATTAAAATTCTTTATATAATTTCTTAAAGATTTAGGTTCACCATCATCGTACATGTATTCGTAAAACATAAACGTAGAGACGCAGTCGAGTGAAGCAGATTTCATACGATTATTGTCACATTTGTTTGTTCTTTTCATACTTTACTGGCTAATGCTTTACTGCCACGATAGGAACAACCGCATTTGGTTTAATGGTGAATGCTAGATACTGCTTATTATAGGCATGTGATTAAGTTTTCAGTCAGTAATTGTCCAAGCATTAGGTATCTGTAACCCAAACAATATTCTATTTAAGCTGCATAAATTGAAGCACACACGACAAGTTACACACCTTTTCGTACACATAAAATATCATATATTTATTTACACTCAGACAGACACGCGCGCACTCAAACATGTGTAGATATACATACACGCACACATGTATATTTATATGCATGTATTTATATATATACACATATATATATTTGTGTGTACGTATAAATGGCAAACGCCAGCATGTGACTGAATCATACCTCTTCTTAAACTCAAGAAGTCGGTGCAAACATTTCAAAATCCTTTTTGAGTGAGCACATTTTTATGCGGCACTGAAACGTCTTTTCAGCGCAATAAGCTATAAAGCCGCTGGCACCACAGTGGAGGAGACAGCGAAAACCCCACTGGGTATAACATAAAATTGCATCCGGTTAGGGGCTCTGGTACGGTGCTTCAAGTATTTGAGGTATGTGGAACCACATATCCACCTACTCTGATTCGGAGGAATAGCACCTAGCTGCGTGTTTGGTAGAACACGAGACACTGAGAGTGGTAGAAACTTATATATATATATATATATATATATATATATATATATATATATATATATATATATATAAATTGCATATAGAACATGATCGAAACGTTGATAGAGCAGAAGTCTATATTACTGATATCTTTTCGAGAATACAGGATTGAGTGTGACAGCTGCTTTACCTAATTCGGTGGGATAGCGAGAACCAGGATGTCTGTAGACACATTTTTACTGATATAAAACTGAAAATGGAATGCTGTGTATTAATTAATATTTTATGAAGCTTTATCAATGTTGTTGAATAAAAGCAGGATAATATAAACATCGTAGCTTCTTCGCTTTCGTTCCACAATCTAATATTCTTAGGGGTGAATAGGGATGTATATATTTGTATGTTATCCTATCTCCTTTTGTTTGCAGTATGGCGTCAAATGTTTTAGATATATTTTCAACAAAAGACAATGTATGTCTTTCGCATTTCGGTTTCTATGGATAATTATGTGCTTACAATGAGAAATGGTAATTTCTTTGCTACCATTGGCATAAATATAATCTTCATTTCTTTCTTTTCTGAAAGAATGAAATGCATATTTCCAATAGCATTAATTAAATAATTAGCAATTGGCTACAATGATAAAAAGGACAAAAAAGACAAAATACATATAAATACATAGATGAAAAGATATGAAAGAAATAGTAGCATGCATTTCGTGTCATATATTGATATTTACATTTAAAATAATTTGGAGGAAATAAAAGCATATGAAAATTAAAATTTCATTGAATGGCATTATGATGTTGAAGAAGTAGATTATAAGAATCTAAGTTGATGTTTCAGACTACTGTCAACGCAACCATTAATATTATGGATGATTATGATGATGACGATAGGAGCACCAACGACAATAATAGGAGTAATAAATAGGCAAAAATCCTCTGGGACTTTGATT
Organism: Octopus bimaculoides; assembly: GCF_046866305.1. Taxonomy (NCBI): domain Eukaryota; kingdom Metazoa; phylum Mollusca; class Cephalopoda; order Octopoda; family Octopodidae; genus Octopus; species Octopus bimaculoides. Next base: position 33,383,169 of record NC_142932.1, read on the forward strand.
TCCACACAGGCAAGGTGTTAGAGCACTGAAGTCCGGATAAAGTAACATTTTGGAGGGACAAACAAGAGTGCCTAATAATCGACGTGACAGTGCCAGGAGATCAAATATCAACATGAAAGAATGGGAAAATGTTAAAACATTTGGAGTCGTGAGAACTGAGATCGGTAAGATGTGGCAACTACGAGAGTCAAACATAAATGTTGTCCTTATTGCCAGCTATAGATGTATAACAAAAGTCGGCATTACGTGGAACTTCATGCATAAGACAAAGACTATGCTCAGAAGAACGGCCGATTGGGGATAGCGAGGGATTTCAGCGTTGATTATCGTGGAAATAGATCTTGCGTGACATTTCACAACAGGTTGTTGTCAACTCTTACAGAATTAAACAAGGAAAGTAAAACGAGAGAAATAAATCGGAAATGATGATGATTATATTAATAATACCAATAATGGCCTTAAATTTTAACACATGTTTAGCAATTTTGTCGAGAACGTAAGGCTGATTACAGTAGTAACTGCAGCACTCATCTTACAATTATTTTTTTGCCCTCAGACGGAAGAGAGCCGAGGTCAAGTTAAAATCAGAATGTGAAGAGTCTGTCGAAACCCACTTATCATTAAACCCGGCGTACTAACGCTTCTTTTCTACTCTAGGCACACGTTTCAACATTTTTTGTGGGGAGGGACCAGTCGTTTAGATCGATCCCAGTACGTAACTGGTGCTTAATTTTTCAACCCCAAAAGGAAGAAAGGCATAGTCGACCTAACGGAATTTGAACTCAGAACGTAGCGTCAGACGAAATACCGCTAGGCATTTCGTCCGGCATGCTAACATTTCTGCTAGCTCACTGCCTTTAAAATATTCTTTTTATACTCTAAACACAAGGATCGAAAATTTTGGGGAGAAAGCCAGTCTATTAGATCGACCGCAGTACACAACTAGTACTTAATTCATCGATATAGGAAGGATGAAAGGCATCGTCGACCTCGGCGGAATTTGAACTCAGGACCGAGCGACAGACGAAATGCAGCTAAGCATTTCGCCCGGCGCGTTAACGTTTCTGCTAGCTCACTGCCTTTGAAGAATCAAATGTTGAAACCACGTAACAACTAACTCGATAGTTGCAACACAGATGGCAAGTTAAATGTTTACAGAAATTAAAAGAGAAAAAGAAAATAGGTAAAAACAAGACCATAAAATATATTAAAGATGATAACATTTAAGAGATGCTGTAGACTATATCCAGTACTATGTTGTAACAGTACATGTCTGCAGTGAAGGAATGCTGACCTATCCTAAATGTTAAGAAGCTTATAATGCATTATTCTGTAATCTAACGCAGTGGGAATAGCTATCAGGATTAATTAATTGTCTTAATTCACTATCAAAAGATAACTAATTACGTTAATGCCATCCAAATCTTATAAACATTTAATACTATGGAATTAGGAAGTGATCCTTCTATATAAGTTAAAGGCAACTATTTTAAATGCTGACCCCAACCACTAATTCGACTACTTTATAATTTTGAATAGAAAGTAGTTACAACTTTAATTATAATATTTAGTACCTGAAATGGTCAAAGGGTTTTCAGAAACTATTATGAGAATGGCACAGATTCAAACACAAACATTGCACTTTAAATGACCAGGATTAAATAAATGTGACACTAATTCATTTTTTAAACAGTTTATGAACATATCTGGCGCAATCAGTTGTCAGCCTTAGTAGTTATATACCTTGTTGTATACAGCTCGAAAGGTATTCAGCATAATGTTTTCACAGAGAGACAATCAAAAGAAAATGGAGGATTGATAATAGCAACAAACAGCATATAAAATGAGGTTTTCAATAGTAAAATAGTACCTAAATAATGCTGGAATATGTTTAAAATGTACCACATGTTACTGACATTAAATATTTTCTAAATCTTTATTCTGTCAACAATGGCAATATATTCTGTGTATTATTTTCATTAGAAACACAAATCAAAATACGGGAGCAAATTATAGGGAAACATTAATTTATTCATAAACATAACAGGAAAAGTATTCATACAAATTTAAATTTCTACAGGCACTCACTATAACAATAATGCATTAAAAATATATATAGGTGTATAGAGAGATAGAAAGATATTGAAATAGAGAAAAAGAAAGAATGCGTGCGCGTGTTGAAGAGAGTGGATAGAGTAAGAGAGAAGAAACAACAAATAAAGAATTTCTTTTAATTTCAGTTATGTTTTCTTCATTTGGAGTGAAATATGTTGGCCCACAGCAGACTGTATCACAATAAAACAACGCTAGGATAATATACGGACAAAGTACACAACAAAGCGAAAACAATGAGAATGAAAATAATTATAAGAAAACTGGAGATGTAAAATAGATATCATATTGAATTACACATCGAAAATATGTTTGAACTATTTTTTATATAGATTCTTGAATGCAATTACCCGAGAGTATACTGTGCAATGAGGTTATATTATAAACAATGCAAACTTATCGCATTGTTTCTCAAATACAAACAATATGAACCTTATGGGTATTTTAAAAAAATTGTATATAATAATAACAATAACATACACCACACATACAACACACAAACAATCAAGTACAAACACACATATGTATATAATGTTGGTTTAAGTAGCACATGGTTTTGCGTTCAGTCCTTGGCGTGGAAGTCATTCTTGTATATCATATACACGTGTGAGTATATATATACATATATATATATATATATATATATATATATATATATATATATATATATACACATATATGTGTGTGTGTGTGTAACTGACTTTTAATATATATATATTTATATACAACATGTCTCAAAAGTAGGTTTATAGTTATCACGTAGGCACTGTAATTTTCGTTTAAAACATTTTATTACATTTAAATTTCTATTTTACAATCATATTATTTATGCACATCTTAAGCAGACAAGGTTTAATCTCTGAGATGCTGAAAATTCCCTCCTTCAACATTGCAACATTCCTCAACCTCTTCAGAACACCCTGACACACAGTGCGGCACAAATTCCGTTCTCCATAAATTTCAGTAAATGCGTCAGAAATGTAATTTTTGAATTCATTTACTGTTTTTGATTCTTCTTCTAAACCCTGTTCTTTACAACACCCACAAAAATGAAATCCATTGGTGTCAGGTGAGGTGAACGTAGTTGCCATTCGATGCTACCCCGCCTTCCAAATCAACGCTGTGGAAAGACTTGGTTAGGGTAGTCTCTTACTGTCAACGCATAATGTGGAGGTGCTCCATCTTGCTGAAAGAACAGTTTATCAAAGCTAGCTTTGGTTCTGAGCTGCAGTACTAACACGTTACGGAGTATTTCGAAATAGCTCTCCCCATTTACATTTCTATCAGAGAAAACGGGTCCGATAACACCTTCGCTTGAGATTGCACCCCAAACTGTAACGCCAGGCTAGTTCAGTCAAGATTCTATGGTCAAATGGGGATTTTCATCAGCCCAGTACACACAGTTATACCTATTTACTTCACCGGATAATTTGAAGCAAGCCACATCTGGCCATATAGTCTGGTTGCTCATTAACAATTTGGTCAAGCATCATTTCACAGAATTTCAGTCGACGATCTAGGTTGCCCTCCAAAACACTATCTACCAGTCGTGGACGGAAAGGTTTCAATTGCAGCTTATGCATTATGAGTTGTAATAATGACCTTGGTATGGCTAAATCTAGAGAAGCACGTCGTGTGGACTTCTGTGGAATGTTCACAAGTGTCATATCCAGTAAGATTTTTTTCAGTCACAGAAGTCTTAGGGCGTCCAGATTTTGGTGCATTACTCACTGAACCTGTGGTATCAAATTTATTTCTCATCCGATAAATTGTCTGGGGTGAAGGTGGAGGAGTGTGAAAGGCTTCTTGCTATGCTGTGATCAACTGCTCGGCATTTTCAGACTTCCAATTCTGCTTCAGTATCCACTTATTTTGCTCTTGATTAAAATTTTTTGCCATGGCTCACACTTTACAGTACCTGTAAAATAACAATTACACACTGAAAAGAGAGCTTGACAAAATCGACTAAATTAACTTAGAATAAGTGTTTCATATTTTTTTTATAATTAAGATCAAAGCTGTTAATATATGAATGCAAAAGAGATATTTCAATAACTGTAAACTTACTTTTGGGCTACCCTGTATATAAATACATGAAGATAGTTATGTGGTTACCGTGAGTTTCATCCAAGAATCTCTTAGCTTTACAGCATTAGTTCGCACCCTAATGGCCGGTGACATATAACGACTCTTCAGAATGGAGGTCAGAAAAGACCTTGCTAACTGATGAACGCATGGAATAAAGAAAAATAGGAAAGTCAAGGTTTCATCTCCTTTAGAGCGCTATTTGTTGTCGACGAGGTCGGCTTGTGGATTCCATGTGTATAGATATGTATATCATTATACGCCGCATATGAAGTATATCTACGTACGGTTTGAGCATTAGAGAGTTACCACTTGTTAGAAAAATGTTATGAATATCGATAAAATAAGAGTTAATTAGCTATATGTTAATGTAGTAATTCGCAAAATGGAAATATGTTAAATGTGAGATTCAACCAGCACGAACATGGTGGTGGTCACGCACGTGCAGTAGAAGACCATACACAAGATAACGGTGTGGGGCAATTTTCAATCATTGTTCATAGATCGTACAATTTTTGTGAACGCAGAGTCGTTTCCGAGAAACAGTTCTTTTGCAAGAAAAGTCCTTTCTAAAAAACATTTCTCTGTAGTATCGAAACTAGATTTTCTAAAATTTGAAGTAAGGAATTCGCATTTACTCAAGGTTTACACAAATACGTTTTTTTTTTATAGTCTCAGCTTAGATAGAGCTGCGGCCATGCTGATGAACCACCGTATATGATGTAGACGTAGTATCCGGAATGCTGATATAGTATGACAAGGGGGTTTCCTATCTCCTGTTGAAGTTCAACATAATGAATTAAAAGAACTGTACAACATAGAATTTATTATAACTTATATTTCTTAGATAGGTTTATATTAACAGTACATTAATAAGCAATGCCTTTAAGCAACAGACCAGATTGTGAGTACCATGTGATGTGCTTCATTTCAGTATGATTGTTTGGGTGGATACTCTGTGTTCAACATTTGTTAGGTCAAACACATCGTTGACGTAAGTGCTAAGGCTTAAAGTAGACCACCCGTTTCAGAGCGCAGCTCATCAAATGGCAGTGTCTTAGTAAATTTTATTGCGTATGTAAGTAAATGGAGCTTTGAAATATAATGTGATAGCTCTCAGAGAGAAAGCAAATTCGATTTCGGAAAATCAATACACACTATGACCTTCACTTGTTTGATATCGATAGTTTCTTTGATATCTGGAAGTATTTAGTTACACAAAGCTTCCGTTTAGGGAAGCCATTGAACTATGTGTTTCCCGACGATACCCTCGAAAGCATTGAAAGTTGTCCCATCATTATTTTCCGAATCTCTAACCAATTGGAACATATTTATGAAAATACCCTTATGCGTAAACGATTAGAATGAATCAGCTGCACGTAACATTTTCTTTTAAATTCTTCTCAGTGAATCCCGTGTATTTGATTTCATTTCGCCCTGGTGCGGCCAAAACGTTTCTAATCCCTGCATTACATTTCAAAATATACTTGCACATCCATTAATCAATTATCTAACATAGATTTACCGGATTCACACTGTTATTTCACTACTTTCATTATCAGATCACATAATTATGAGTGAGGGATGTTTTAGAGATGGTTTATAAATAATTATAAGGATACTAACGACAGAACACGAAATACAGACATAAACCAGCATTCCTCCTTATTACACATCCTACAGTTATTATTCCAGACAAAATTATAGTCAAACAATCGTATTTCATTAGGATATCAGAATAATACGTTTGCTGTACATGCGATAAAACTTACGAAAACATGTGAAGAAATACCGGAACTCAATAAACCATATTCTACATAATCAACATTCATCAATATATAGTAACTCCAGAACTACACAAGTAATATCCAATGGAAACAACGCAAAATATATCATTGCATAATTCATGGCAGATATAATAATAACTCACATAATATAACCAGAAGGAAAACCTTGAATGCGAACATCACACAGCTATATAGGCCTTAGTCTCAGCAAAAGACAAATATCTAATGTAACACCGGAATCAATATTATAACATGTACCTTGAAGGCAAATATAGGACAAAGAGAATTTTTTATTTGTCTGAAGTACAAACCGGCTCACTCCACACAGACATGTTGGTGCACATGGTAGTGTAGTAGAAGATCAAAGACAACCATTGAAAAGAAGGTAATGGTGATTTATATATTACTAAACAATACATGGCAAGGTGTTTTCTTTTCTCACAAACTGATATTATAATGAAGGGCAACCGAATCTTATTAAGAGTTTTGCAATAGAAATAATGAAAATAACAATGATTTCAATATAATAATAGTGATAAATACATTGAATAATGTATAGGAAATATGACTGAATATATAACCAGTCTGTCTGATACATATATATATGTGTGAATATATATATATATATATATATATATATATATATATATATATATGTGTGTGTGTGTGTGTATATATATATGTGTATATATTTATATATATACATATATATATATATATATATATATATATATATATGAAAGTATATATATATATATATATATATATATATATATATATATATATATGAAAGTATATATATATATATATATATATATATATATATATATATATATGTGTGTGTGTGTGTGTGTATGTGCGTGTGCGGTGTGTAAATGGATGTATGCATTGTATAATTTGTAATAAAATATGTTTCTCGAAATATAACTCCATGCAGCAGAGAGATTTAGAAGAATGAATGAACTAAAAACAGAATAAAGGAGTGTCGAAGGAAAATAAAACACCCAGAGACAATTGAGAAAGGAAGGGTAGGAAACAACAAATACAATATAATGTTCTTTTAAATACATTATGGAAGTATTCTATTGTAAGAATTTGAATGCAATCACCCATGTGAATTTTGTTTGAGAGATGCCATAATATATCAAGAAGAAAATTACATCATTACAAAAACTATGACGAGTAACTCAATTTTCGATGACGAACAACGGAAGTCTGGCTCTGGTTGCACTAAAAGTAAATAGAGGTCGTATCACACACACATATCCGTATTTATATAAATATATGTAGGTGTATTTGTGAGCGTCATGTTTAAGTGAGATAAATAAATAAAATATAACTATACATGATCAAGCATTGATTTGACTGTGACAGACACCTGGATATATACACACACGTATGTATTTATGTATGTATGTGTGTATATATGTATGTACTTCCGTATATATATATATATATATATATATATATATATATATATATATATATATATATATATATATATATATATATATATATATTCATATATATATACATATAACATAACGGTCTCAGATCTTGTTAACACGAAGTTGTAGTTATTTAAGAAAGAAACAAATATATAAAAAAGGTACAGGAAGTTGGTATAATAAGATTTATGCGAATATTATGATCAGAATGAAACAAAGAATTGTATTACAAGATTATATAGTAAACAGAGAGTACCGGTTTCGCGTCTTACGCTTACCAAAACCTCAAAAGACTCATATTTAAAAAAAAATTATTGAGACGCCATTTTTGATGCGTCCCCATGATTTAATAAAAAAGTCTCTCTGTACTGAAACCGTCAAAAAACGGACACCAATGAAGTGTATGACATGCCGCAGTAAACGAGGATGAAACACACGCGAACCTAAATCTGTAGTCGTAGTCTCACTCTGGTTTATAATCGAAACTGAATCAATGCCTAAGCGAAATACATACATACATAACACACACACAAACACATACACACAGACACACACAGGCACACACACACAGACACACATACACACTCACACTCACACACACACACACACACACACAAACACCTGTATATACTCTCTTTTACTCTTTTACCTCTTTCAGTCATTTGACTGTGGCCATGCTGGAGCACCGCCTTTAGTCAAGCAAATCGGCCTCAGGACTTATTCTTTGTAAGCCCAGTCTCTTTTGCTGAGCCGCTAAGTTACGGGGACGTAAACACACCATCATCGGTTATCAAGCGATGTTGGGGGTCAAACACAGACATACAAACATATACACACACATACATATATATATACATATATACGACGGGCTTCTTTCAGTTTCAGTCTACCAAATCCACTCACAAGGCTATTTTCGGCCCGAGGCTATAGAAGAAACGCTTGCCCAAGGTTTCACGCAGTGGGACTTAACCCGGAACCATGTGGTTTCGTTAGCAAGCTACTTACCACACAGTCACTCCTATGCCTATATGTATGTATATATATATATATATATATATATATATATCGCTATATATCTTACATCTGTGTCAGTTTTTTTGTTCGTTGTACTGCACCGCACACTGTATGATAAGATTCACCTCTAGCTTCCAATAGTTCGATGCTTTCTCAGTAAAACTTGTAAATACATTATATTTATCTTAGCATTTGTTATATGATATTACTTAAAATCCCAGGGTTAATGAATTTACTTTCGCTTACTGAGACGAAATAAATGATGAGCATGGAAAAACCCCGTGGCTTATTTAATTGAAAAAATAGCTCGAAAGCCACGCCCCCGGAAAGGCAACAACCAAGTGACGGAACCAAACGAAATAATACCAATAAACTATGTAAATGTGGGTGTAGATGTATATAAGCATTCACATATCTGTGTATATTTAAATATAGAACCCAACAGAGAAACAAATCGAAACACAGATAGATGATGCTATGCACATATAGATACAGAATTCACATACGGATAGTTACAGTACCTGCTTCACATACACGAATATATGTGCGGCGCGCACACACTAATACTCTCGCATATGTACTCGCACACCTATATAATACATACACACATACATGCATATATTACATAAGCATACACACAGACCTATACAGAGGAGAGGAGACAGCAAATATGGGAATTGTGAAAGAAAATACTTAAATGAAATATGACATTAACTGCTTTTGTGCGCATGCGACAATATTTTTCACTTTACCATCCTGCCTTAAATATTATATCTACAAATTATATTTTCACCATTATTTCGTTTCCATACGGTAGACATTGTCAATTTATGATATTTATTGAAGAAACTATCACCGCTGGGCTTGGCAATATACCTACAAGAAATAAGTTCTATTAATCCTTTGACATTCGATCGCATTTTATACGTTTCTCCTGAACGTTCGTGACTTTATTCAGATTTTCATTCACGTTTTGTTTTGTAGATTGTGAGTAATTCCAGGGTTTCCTTTCAAAAGTCCACATTTTCACTGATTGTCGGGAGAAATTTGAAATGAGTATCATATGAAATTCATCAATGCCAAGAAAATTTGTTCTGTGTATCATCCACTTGATACAGGGATACGTAAAGGGTTACGTTATGTGTAACCCATATTTACAAGATCGCTAGTTTTCAATTTCTTGGAAGAACTTTTAAGAAAACTATATTCTGGCTTTATGGTGGTTGTACATTCACCAATTTACATTGATAATCACTTTCAGAAATCACACATATATACATAAGAATTTAAATTTAGTCAAGGAAATCTATGTGAATGTTCTTAGCGACGAGCATGTCACGCGTGACATCTGTATCTTATACATGCAAACGTTGTGTTAACGAACGAGTCTTTCGGATAGGATACCATTTATGCCGCATAATATTCTAGTAACTATTATGCCTTCGAAACACATTTTCTGTAACTAATGTGGTATCGAAAAGTTTGTGATATATTTCTTAATTAAATAATTCCAAAAGGATAGAAAGGTGAATTTTGTATTTGAAATTATGTATATTTACACATTTAACAGAAAGTCGAAAAGGAAAAAAGAAATTTATTTCATTACCTACTTAAACGAAAGTTATTCAAATGAAAGCGCTATAAGCTCAGCTTCTATAACACTTGTTGTGAGAGACAGTTTGATTCCTTGCTTCTAGAAATAATATGCTGGAACTATTACTGAAGCTCCAGCACACCATTAATAGGAACAGAGAACCAGAGTTTTTGCATTTCCATTTTCAGCAAATTGCTAGGATATTGAAATTATTTCGGTAAGTACATGAGGAGTAAAGAGAAAGAAGGCGAGACTTTCGATACATTTTGCCGAGAAAGATTTCCTTAAAATACCCCATGTAACACGATTAAAAAATAAAAATCGCATTCATCATAGATAAAAAAATTACATACATATATACATAAACCCATGTTGGTGACTTATACATATATGTATAAATGTATACCAGACTTGTATATGTAACGTGGATGTACTTTAAGAATGCTGTAAAACTGTGGTATTTGACATGAGAAAGCATATCACATACATGTATATTGGTAACAAGCACAAAATATTAGCAGTGGACAAAAAGTAACAGGCTATAGCGATGAAACGTGAAGATCACATGATTTCAGCGCTTTTGTACTTCATCAGCAGTAGATATCGAGACTCTCACAGTATGTCGTACTGATATGTGCGTACATAAATACATATATACACACGTATATGTATACAAATTTTTCTCTTCCTCCGTTTTTCCATTCTTTGAATTTTCCGTCTTTCCGACGAAGGGCTGCGCCCGAAACGTCGTACTCTCTCTCTTTCCTTTCCCGAGCGTCCAATAACACTATCCGTATCACGTCCTCACTTTTTTGTTACTGTTTTTTTGTGTTTGTTTTGAACCTATATATATATATATATATATATATATATATATATATATATATATATTTATTACATAAGTGTATACACAAACATATACAGAAGAGAGCAGATAGCATCTCTAGGACTTGTGAATAGGAAGGCTTGAGTGACAAATGACATTAACTGCTTTTGTGCGCATGCGTGAATATTTTCAACTTTACCTCATTGCGCATGCGTCAACAAGCTGCAACACTTTCACTTGTTTATATACTTTGTTTCTGTAGCTATTTCCTCATTTTATCTTCACGATGAACGAAGCAGTTTAGAATGGAAGGTATAAAAAAAATATTTGATACATTTAAATACAATACTACAGCTGTTCCTTTTTTTTTATCTTTTAATATCCGAAAGAGATTACAATAATAACTTCAGAGTTTTTTCTGAATTTTTGCCTATAACACACACATACACGCACACACACGCACACACACCCACACACACACACACACACACACACACACACACACACACACACACACACAAACACACACACACATGTCAACATGATGTTCTTGATTTTGTTTGAAATATGTAGAACGAAACTGAAAACAATTCAAATAGCAATATATTTGCACAAAATCATTTCCCTTCGATTATGCAACATAGACGTGTCCTTGCGGTCTTTGTTTAGACAAAACTAATCGTACATCGAGGAAATCCAAAACAAATAAGCTTTAGGAAACCAATGATCAAATACTTTGGATCTTGTTTGGTTAAACATATTAATACGAAAGATGCGTTCAAGTGAAAAACAATGGACGAGGTGTTTCTCACACATTGCGCTGATATTAGCTTGTAAGAAGATAATCCTCAATCTTTGTCACTTGTATGTGGATTTTAATTGATATATAACATTATTTTAAACATGAACACACACATACACTAGCGCACTCAGACATAATGTAAATATAGATGCGTTTATGTACGCCTTCACTCACAAGCGCACACAAATATAGATATACACGTAGTTTGTGTGTGTAAGGGAATATTTATCACCAGTCACATATTTATTTCCTTTAAAATGTTTATATAAAGATTACATATTCAAAGCAATGTCTTCTTATGCGTTACAAGTATTTACATCGAGGTTTATATATCAAAACATTACACACTATCAGCCATATGCAGTTATGTAGTTCAGATGACTATACTTAACATCCATACTTCACCATAAATCATTTCCCCGCGTAATAACCTGCTTGTCAATTGTTCACTGCGAAAAAATGGGCGGCGAGCTGGCAACATCGTTAGCACGCCGGGCGAAATGCTTAGCGATAATTCGTCTGCCGTTACATTCTGAGTTCAAATTCCACCGAAGTCGACTTTGCCTTTCATCCTTTCGGGGTCGATTAAATGAGTACCAGTTACGCACTGGGATCGATGTAGTCGACTTAATCAATTTGTCTGTCCTGCTTTGTCCTCTCCATGTTTAGCCCCCTAAAAGATTCTTTACTGCGAACAAGTGATAAGAACATACACATATTTAAATACGCAGACACACACACACACACTTCGATTCTCTCTCCCCTCTTTCTCTCTCTCCTCATTTTCTCTCTCTCCTGTCTTTCTCACACACACACACACATATATGTATATAGATATGTTTCACTTTTTATTTGTTACTTCTTTCAGGTATTACACTGTAACTATACTGGGGCACCGCCATGGAATGTTTCGCCGAACAAGTCGACCCAAGTATTTCACCTTTTCAATGCCTACATTTCGGCACCATCCATGAGTTATCAGATGATGTGCAGATTTGTTTCAGTTGCACAAGATCTCCTGTATTGTGTCGGGAACGAGGATAGGTTTTTGAAAACTTTGGGTAGGCTTCTGAGCAGATATCGCCAATATTTTGGCAACATTTAAGGCAGATTCTCTACTCAACTTTCTCCGCCATTGTCAATGCGATCATCCCACGTTACACGCCTTCCCTCCAAGCACTTCTATAAACAGCGAAAGTGAGCTCGAATGTTAAAACCTAGTGCACATTCAGACTAGAGTTCAAGGTCAGTCTGTGCCAAGCGGCTTCACTATGCTTCCTTTAGCTTCGTTTCTATGGCAACAGTCCGGATAATTATTGATCTGGTTCCGTACACCATTATTTTTACATTAAATATTGTATAGGAAATAATTTGTCAGTTGAAAACGTAATATATATTTCCTTTCATCTGTGTACTTATGGTGGAATATATACCTCCTATGTTGAAAAAAACAAAACAAAACAAAAAACATACCTATAGATTACAGGTATATAACTTTAGATTAGACATCTATCTGTATATGCGTGCGTAGTGTGCGTGTTTGTGTATGTATGAGTATGTGCAGGTGGTGAATTTGTGCAGATGCTCGTAGGAACTCTATTGTTTTTTCTTCTTCCTGAATCTCTTCGCTTTCGAAGCAAATGTTGCAGATATCAAGTTCAATTTTTACCATTCTGTGATGGAGTAACATTACGATTTGGTAGGTACATTACAAATTGGAGCAAGTGTATCTCAAAGTTACATTACGTAGATCTCTGCGTTCCAATTTGAAATTCGCCCATAAGCCTAAAAATCCAATTCGTCAACCTGAACGCATAGTCTAGTGACTACAGAAAATCTTTGAAACAAAAGACAACAGAAATAACTGATGGTGGTCCGAGTCGATAGAAATGAGGCTCCATAACCCGAAACTGAATAAACTTAAGAATATCACATAAACGCACTCTCCCGTACGCACACAGACAAACAGACACACACACACACACACGCGCGCACAAGCACAAACACACACGCATATCAGAAGGTAATATTATATTATTGTTTTATTCGTACATATATATATATATATATATATATATATATATATATATATATATATATATATATATATATATATATATATATATATATATATGTATATATATATATATATATATATATATATACATATATGCGTATGTATGTGTGTATGAGTGTGTGTGTGCATGTATGTGTATATGTATGTATGTAATGTATTTGCGGCTGTGATGAAACTGTTATCTAAAAGCTAATGGAATTCATAAGATAATCGATTATATTTTTCTCATTTCCTTTTTCATTACCGCTCTGTACTAAACTGATGCTTCGTTCAGAAGTACATTGCGTTCTCCACCTGGTCATTAATATCGCTATGTGTAATTGAAATATTAAAATATAATATGATGCAATATAATATAATATAACATCTAATGTACACAATATAAATATATGAGCAATAGTTTCTTGCTGCGGAAACACGTCTCTCTACGAGCTTTTGTTAACACACCTTGTGTCTTCATACAATCATCTGGTTCTGAGCGCAAGGTCTGTTCTGCTTGAAAATCACGATGCTCATACACGGGAAATCACTTGAAAAATTGGAAAGCTTGTTGATGCAAAAGGGGAGGTGGTGTTATATATATCATCCTACACGTGCTTTCACAGCAAGAATCTATTAGTAGCTTGCATATATATATTGTGTACAATACATGATACTTATCGCTCACTGGATGGAGTACTATTTTTATCGACCTTACTTTAATGGAGGAATGCACTATAATAAAGCATATTTTGAAACGGGTACTCAAGGCACCTCTTTGTATCTGCATAGCGCTATGATCCTCAAGTGTGCCAAACATCAATAACATAATTCTTAGAATATGTTCATTATATATAATGAAACACACTCCATTAAAACCTGTCACATTTCGGAACGTATTAATATCAATAGTAATATGCAAATCTTTATAAACTAAGTGCCTAATATATTCTTTGTTGCAATACGGGCATCATGGGGAAAACAAACTTAATATAAAATATTAACCCGACAAATGTGCATCCCCTTGAGATTTTCGTACATATATATATATATATATATATATATATATAATAAAGTAAAGTTGTGGAATACCGTACGAGTGGAAATATATATGAAAGAAAGTTTGAAAATGCACTTATTTTTAAAAAATATTTATTTACTTAACCGGTTTCACTTTTTTAGAAAAAGATTATCAAAAGTCTTTGAGAATAATAAAAAATGTTAAAAAACAGTCTGAGTATTAAAATGCATATATACATTCTTTGATGATAAAATATATTTAAAGTATAAAGCTTTGTATGAACTTTGTAGTGTTACATACTGATTGTCATATTAAGGTGGAATTGTTAAAAACAGTGTTAAAAACAGTGTTAAAAACAGTGTATGAAAATACACATATGGAAAAATACATATACATATACATATTCTCATACATATTCTTTGACAATCGAATAAAATTGAGAAGGAACTGACCTGGCCTTTTTCTCTTGTGTATATTGAAGGAATGTTTTACTGTCTTAAGAGACAGTATGACTGGCTAGCTGGGGTGGGAGGG
This sequence comes from Octopus bimaculoides, assembly GCF_046866305.1. Taxonomy (NCBI): domain Eukaryota; kingdom Metazoa; phylum Mollusca; class Cephalopoda; order Octopoda; family Octopodidae; genus Octopus; species Octopus bimaculoides. The sequence continues at coordinate 33,398,448 of NC_142932.1, forward strand.
AAGAAGAGTTAAAGAAGATTTTTTTATTTTTGGTTGGTCTGTGACAGTCTGTCATGGTTCACTGGTTTTTGGGACTGGTTCTGTGCACATCTCTATGTGTGTGTATATATGTGTGTTTGTGTCCGTGTGTGTGGGTGTGTGTGTGTGTGTGTGTGTGTGTGTGTGTGTGACGTTTTTATTGGTCCCAGAGTTTATTGTGGAATGTGTATATGAGTGTGTGTTTGAGTGTTTTTTGTGTCGGTGGGGATGTTAGGTGTGTGTACGTGAGACTGTGCGTATATCTCTTTGTCTGAGTGTGTATGTGTTGTTTTGATCGTCTTTGTGGTGTGTGTGTGTGTGTGTGAGGGTGTGTACGTATGTGTGCGTATGTGTGTGTATGTATGTGTGCATCTGTGTGTGTGCGTGGGAGTGTTTTGTGTGAGTGTGGGAGTGTGTGAGTGTGGGAGTGTGTGTGTGTCTCTCTGTCTGAGTGGGTGTGTTGTTTTAAATACCTTGTGGTATGTGTGTGTGTGTGTGTGTAAGCAAACGTATGTGTGTGATGGTTCATATGTATGTGTATGCCTATGTCTGTATGTGTGCGTGTGTGGCATGTGTATATGAGTATGTGTGTGTTTTTTTATCTATGGTAGGATGGTGTGTGTATGTGTGTGCACGTTTGTGTGAGTGTGTATGTGTGCGATTAATATTTGTTAGGGTGTTGTGTGTGCGCATGTGTGTGTATGTGTATATGTGTTTGTTCGTGTGTGTGCGTGAGTGCGTTTGTGAGTGCGTGTGTATGTGTGTTTGTGTGTGTTTTTGTGTCGGTGGGGATGTTAGGTGTGTGTACGTGTGACTGTGCGTATATCTATTTTTCTGAGTATGTATGTGTTGTTTTAATCGTCCTTGTGATGTGTGTGTGTGAGAGAGAGCGCAACCGTATGTATGTGTGAGGGTGTGTACATGTGTGTGCGTCTGTGTGTGTATGTATGTGTGCATCTGTGTGCATCTGTGTGTGTGCGTGGGAGTGTTTTGTGTGAATGTGGGAGTGTGTGTATACGTGAGTTTGTGTGTGTCTCTCTCTGTGTCTGAGTGAGTGTGTTGTTTTAAATACCCATTGTGGTGTGTGTGTGTGTGTGTGTGTGTAAGCAACCGTATGTGTGTGTGATGGTTCATATGTATGTGTATGTCTGTATGTGTACGTATGTTTATTTGTGTTGTGTGTTGGTGGGGGTGTTATATGTGTGTACGTGAGTTTGTGTGTGTCTCTAAATATGTTTGTGTTTGAGTTGTCATTGTGGTGCGTGTGTGTGTGAGGGAGCAACTGTATGTGTGTGCATGAGGGTGTATGTGTGTGTGAGCATGTATGTGTGTGTTGTATTTATTAGGTGTCCTTGTACGTTGGGTTTATCCAGGTGAGGTGTATGTGTGTGCATGTGTGTTCCGTGTATGTTGGTACTGGGTATGCGTTTGTATGTGTGTGTACGTGGGTATGGTTTGTGTAGTTTCCTGGTGTATATGTGTACATGTGTGTGTGCGCTGTAATTGTGAGTGATTAGTTTTGTTTGTATTGTTAGTACAGTATATGTGTGTATACGTGTGCGTGTGTTTGTGTGAGTGCGTCTATGTGGCTTGTATTTGTCGGGGAGGTGTGTCATTGTGTGTGCATGCTTCTGTGCATGTGTGCTTGTGGGTGTTTGTTGTGATTGTTGGGATTGTATTGTGTGTGTTTTTCTTTTGAGTGTGTATGTGACATTTTTACTGGGGAACAGGCGTATGGTGTTTGTATGTGTGTGTACATATGTATGCAAATATGCGTGTGTGAATATGATTTGTGGTTGCCGGAGTGGTGTGTAGGTGTGTGCATGTACCTGTTTACATATGTGTGTATGGGTGTTGGTTGTGGTTGCTACAATTGTATTGTAAGTATATATATGCGCATGTGTTCTTTCTTGAAATGTATGTGGGTTTGTGCTCTGGTGTGGAGATACTGTGATTGTGTGTGTGTGTATATATGTGTGTAAGTGTGTTCGTGTCGGAGGTTTGCATTGTATTGATGTGTGTGATTTTGCGTATGTAACACTACAAAGTTCATACAAAGCTTTATACTTTAAATATATTTTATCATCAAAGAATGTATATATGCATTTTAATACTCAGACTGTTTTTTAACATTTTTTATTATTCTCAAAGACTTTTGATAATCTTTTTCTAAAAAAGTGAAACCGGTTAAGTAAATAAATATTTTTTAAAAATAAGTGCATTTTCAAACTTTCTTTCATATATATATATATATATATATATATATATATATATATATATATATATATATATATATATATATATATATATATATATATATACATATATATATATATATATATATATATATATATATATATATATATATATAAGAAAAAAGGTACACAAAAAATACATTAATAATTCTGAATGGAAGGCAATATTTTTTAAAGTAATTACATATGTGAAATGGATTGTAAAAACGATACACATAAAAAAAAAAAAAAGAATTACGACATTTCTCTGTGATATCTAATTAAATTTATTCATTAAGCATAGAGTTAGACAATTTTGGAAGGTATTTTAGAAAGCAAACTGATATATTACGTGTTTTTTTTTTTCTGCAGGGAATGTGTTATTATTTGTTGTTGTTTGTCAAATATGTGGTCTGTGTACAAAATAAAAGTGACAAAAGTAGTAAACTGCAGATAAATGAGCGCCAAAATGAATAAAAATAACACTAAGGAATGTTGATAACGTGATGTGAATATTGATTACACCCTGCGCTTTTTATCATCCGTAGACGAATTAGCACAAATGGAAACACACGAACCAGGGAACAGTAACACACGCACAAACACACATGCAAACGCGCACCCACCCACAAAAAAGACATACACACAAACACACGCACGGACACACACACACACATACACACACACACACACAAACATATATATATATATCAACATTTGATGATTTAATGTGAAAGTATTTAGACAGTCATAAAGTTGTGTGTAGGGTGCGTATGTGTGTACGTATATATATATACACATATATATATATATATATATATATATATATATATATATATATATATATATATATATATATATATATATATAATGCAACTAGTGTAATTAGTAATGAAATAGCATGGATGTATGCGGTGTACCTTTAAGAGAAAACTAGAAGTGATGTAAAAGTGGAAATCGGAAATATATTATTGGTTTTTGACGCTGAATGGAATTCATTCATTAAGAATTGAATTCATTAAAGAATAAATGAATCAATTTTAGCGTAAACAGAATGTCTGTATAAGAAACACAATATTCATTACTAGTAATGAAAATATACAACTGGGTTATAGACGAAAACAATATTTGGAATCTGTAATGACAGCCGTGTGGGGAATATTTTGTCATCTTCGCCGCAATTGCTGAATCAGTGATACATACATACATATATATATATATATATATATATATATATATATATATATATATATATATATATATATATATATATACTAATAATGAAAAAGAAGTACAATTGCGTCATATGAGAAGAAAATATTCACGGTGTTTAATGTTAGCCGTGTGGCGAATGGTTGGTCTTCTTCACCGTGGTCGTAGAATAATTTCATGTAGTTAGAACATGCCAGATAGTAATTTTAACTCGTCCGGTGTCTAAGCGCAATCGTCAGACACTGCCCACATGGCTTAACAAACAAAATAAAAGGGCGATAGGATGTGAGAGGGAGCAAAAACAGGCAAGTAAAAAGTAGGTATATGTAGGTGTAAGCGCGGAAATACAAGAAAGGGAAACATTTAACAGAAACAAACAAAAGGAAGCGTAAAAGATATTTCCCGTTTGACCGTAAATTACATACCCTAAACGTAGCTTAGTATCTGCGATACACAATCCTCTATATGCATGTGTGTGTGTGTGTGTGCCTCTATCTGTGTGTGCGTGGATACGCATATATATATTTGTATGCACATGCAAATATTCCTAAGGTTGTATATTAAAACCTGGTAAACACTAGCATTATAATTTCTCAAAACTAATTTACAGGCTGCATCCATAATTCACTACAATGCACAACTCTTCATTGATACTGATATGTGTCATATTGATATCTAGAGTACAAAGCTAAGCTTCCTGCTGTACGTATGGCGTATGCTGCTGCTGCAGCTACTACCGCCTATAACTGATGTTGATGCTGTTCATGAAGCCTTGTTCACTCTAGTGTATTCAGGAGAGAGAGAGTGAGAGAGAGGGGGGAGAGAGAGAAAGAGAGAGAGAGAGAGAGAGAGAGAGGGAGAGATAGATAGATAGATAGAGAGAGAGAGATATTTTTATGCGGAGGCGAGAACCTCTGGTGTGCATCCGAATCGAAATGGGTTGCAGTAAAACGTTAATCGACATATCGTGAAGATACTGACAAATGTTGCCAGCCTCCACCGTAGTGGAATCCACCGGTATTATTCTAAAGCAATACGAGGTGCCTGTATATATATATATATATATATATATATATATATATATATATATATATATATATATCAATGAATGTGTGAATGTTAAATAGTTTAGAGGCCCGCAATACTCTCTCTCGGACTGCTTCATATCCACATCTCTCAACACTCATCAGCACATATTTTTCCTGCATGTAAGCGAACAAAGATGCTGTAATTTTCCACGTCCATCTACTCACCCGGGTCTCTTTTCCCTTCTCTCTGGTGTGTCTAGACCCATGAGTGCGTGGGTTCTCCACTGTGTATATACGTATGTATGATGCGTCAAGTCAAATTTTAGAACGTTTTCGTTTTCCTCTTTTGTGCTCTACTAAAATTAACCTGATTTAATTGTATATGACAGCAGCAATAATTGTGACCCTATATATGTGTCATCACTGTATGAATAAATTTTATACAATCCAGTAATTTTTCAGTTTTAGACACGAGGAAAAAAATAAGTGGGTCATCTAAAATAAATCTAATGGAAGTGCTTATGCAGATAAAAATATAAATATTAAATCGTTTCAATTGTTATACCGATGTCATTGGGATATTTAAGACAACAATGCTTAGAGTTTGTTATATAAATCGAATGGAAACAATTACAACAAAAATAGCAATATGAACATACAGCAAAAGAATATTCAAGCTGTTTTTATATCATCGATGTCGTGTTCGTATTTAGAGTAATTTAATTATAGTAAGCGATTCTAAATGTAGAAAATGATGCTTCCATTCGAAGCTTCATATCATGTTTATAAAAAATATGTCAAAACGAAATAAAAACAGAGAAACACACATGCAGCCATTCGCACAAATATATATACAAATGAAATATATATATAAATATCTACGGAAAACAAGGTGATTCGATTCTAGTCGGGGAGAAATATAGGAAAAAAATTCGAGAATGAACCGATTTTTTATTTAAAATTTTTAAAGATATTCAAAAGTTCAGAGAGAAAGAATTGGAACTATGCTGCCACTGCTTTGCTTCTGATTTTAATTCGAAAATTGTCTTGTTTTTATAGAGAGAACGTGGTATATTTTGATTGGTCTATGATGATCACATAATCTAGTTTGAAAATTTTCGTAAGCCCTTCGTTACGTCTGTTCTTTAATGTCATGTGACAATGTGTGGCGCTGTTAGTTAACGCTGTCAAGTTTGAGTGAACATAATTGAACCTGTCTGAATTTTATCTGTTAAATGTAGTAGAGGAAGATCACATGATTAGTAATGTAAGAAATTTTTGTAGGACCCCAGTATGTCCGTGCAGTTATATCATGTGGCTAGTGTTTGCACCAAAAATTAACGCCGGCACGGTTGAGTGAATATGCCATGTTACAGTCCTAAAATAAGCCTAACCAAATTTTGATCTGTCAAGTGGTCGATAGAAAGGTCGATAGGAATTGTTTCTGTGTAGCCCAGTGATAGAACAGTGAAGGTTTCTGCATCCAGTAAATTTATGCATTAATGTCATACGGGGTAAAGTTATTAGTATGTCCAAAGTTTACATTGTTAACTGTAGAAATTCGACATGTGATGCAATAGAATGGGTTTGTGAGTGTCTAGCTGTTTGTGAATGTAGATTCTTAAAGTTTATTCATTCTCAGTTTGTATTTCTGCACGAATATAATTTCTATGTTCATTCGTGCTTGAAATGTGGTATTAACGGAACAAAGATAAATTCGAAGGACTTAGAATTTCGGCAACTTATCTATAGCACGTATGCCTTCTTTGTGTTGTATATTATTGTTACATACACACACACACACACACACACACGCGCACACACACACACACACACACACACACACACACACACACAATCACACGCACAGGCACACGCAAACACACACACACACTCATATAGGTATATACTATATTGAAATTTACAAAAAACAAAAAACGAAGACAGGTGTTTGAACGAGCAGGTGTATTAGTCTAACGCTCTGGAAGAATGGAAAAGTCTCTTACGTTACGAGACCAAGCTCTTCGGCAGAGGGGAAAAAGGAGAGAGAATGAAGAAGAAAAAAACGGAGAGTGAGAACAACCTTTGTAGCGATTAAACACTCAAGGTAAAATTTCCTTTTAGCTTCACCCATGTATTGCACTTGGTAAAAATACTATCAAATCGACGTTGTATAAATAGGTGAACGATGTGCCACCTCTCAGGCGTCCATTTGATCGCAGAGCGACGTTGGAGGACGTGTTTTTGCTCCAGTACACAACGCATCACACGAACTAGGAATTGAACTCACGATTGCTAGATCGTGGTTGCAATCCCCTAAACTTTAGGCCAAGCGCCCTCACACACACACACACACACACACACACACATACACACACATATGCACACGCGTTACACTCAGCACTTCTACAATCTGAATATTTGAAACACTTCTTTATATATTTATATATTTCATAATGGGAAGTTATTCTCCGAGACAATCTGATATTAGCAGAACGCTCCTAAAATTGGCAAAGAAACGAGCTATTCCCACTATTTCCTAATTGAATATGTTTTCTGTAAAATCAATATATTTTCGGTGTACCAATTCTTTTAAGTACATATGACCCTCATTGGTATTGAGGGTATCACATACACAGGAAATATCCAGGGTGGGGTGGTGCCACAGTTAGCATAAATATAGAAATGACCGCTAATAAATTAATATCAAATTATATTGGATTTAAACTGTCTTATTTCCCCTCTCACGAAATAATGTAATTTCTTTTTCCCCGCAACTATGAATTTAATATTAAAATTAATTGAGGTTTATTGTCATAACTAAATTAAGACACACTGCAAGACATTAAATAATCATTTCTGGTAAATGTTCAATGCTTCATCTTCTAAATTATTATGCCATGCACGATGAGAAAAACTAATGTGTCATAATCTGATAAACACGGAATACATCCCTAAGAATCAGGTGTACTACATAAATCACAAATTTCAGGGTACATTTATTCTTTTACTTGCTTCAGTCATTTGACTGCGGCAGTGCTGGAGCACCACCTTTTCTCGAGCAAATCGACCCCAGGACTTATTCTTTGGAAGTCTAGTACTTATTCTATCGGTCTCTTTTGCCGAACTGCTAAGTTACGGGGACGTAAACACACCAGCATCGGTTGTCAAGCGATGTTGGGGGAACAAACGCAGACACACAAACATACAGACACACGCGGGCGCGCATACGCACACACACACACACACACACACACATATATATATTTACATATATGGGCTTCTTTCATTTTCCGTCTACCAAATCCACTCACAATGCTTTGGTCGGCCCGAGGCTATAGTAGAAGACACTTGCCCAAGGTGCCACGTAGTGGGAATTAACCCGGAACCATGTAGTTGTTTAAGCAAGCTACTTACCACACAGCCATAAAAAAACTACATGTATTTCATGATGCATTTTTCCGGACGAAATTCCATCAAATTTTATCTATACATTATAAGACAGCATTAGATAAAATTAATGCTAGCTTGCTACATATCATTGCCGTAATAACGTCTCTACATTCTGAGTTTTTTTTTTATATTATAATACAGACTCAAAATTTTGCTAGATCGTACTCCTTGTACTTTTTTATCTCTCTACATATCTCAGTCTCATGGAATTTACTGCATGTATGTATATATACGTATAGATGTAGGTATGGACATATGCATATATTTATATATTATTCATATTATTACATGATCGAACGCAACGCATCCTTTTATCTATCTATCTATCTATCTATCTATCTATCTATCTATCTATCTATCTATCTACAGACACACACACACATATATATATATGTATATATATATATATATATATATATATATATATATATATATATATATATATATATATATATATATATATATATATATATATATATATATATATATATATATATTTATATATATGCACACATATTTTCGTGTCAACGTGACATCAACATCATTAAATATGGCCTTTGGTATACGGGGAGAAATGGGATTGTAATTGACGCAATTCATAAACGACATTCATTTTTTCTTACTTTTATACTAAAAGAATTTCCATACATAATATATTGTGCAAACATGTTCAATATATTTCACTGAATATGCATTAAACTCATATAGTTGTCAATGTATTTTATAAAGTATACAGTGGTTAAAGGTGGAAAGGTATTTATCATATATGTACTGAATATGGACACAACTAACCTAATCCATCAGCAATTATGTATAGAAAAACTAGAAGTTATTATTGTAACACAGATATTTCTATGGAAATACATATCTATGGCTATTAGTTGAAATGCAATATAAGCATGCATTCTGATATCGTGATATAGCATCAGGCATACAAAACGTATACACACATGTACGCAATACTATGACAAGAGAACAATGATGTAATTACCCATATATCTGTGAGAAAGAAAGACGTATTCATAATCGCATACGCATATATATCCATCTGTCACACTAGCTGCCTATGTATGTATGTATGTATGTATGTATGTATGTATGTATGTATGTATGTATGTATCTATCTATCTATCTATCTATCTATCTATCTATCTAAGCAAATACACATCTCTCCGTTGCATTCTATCAAAACATTTACGTATGCCTATAAATTCATGTGTATGCAAATATAAATACATGTATATGCCTGATGTTATGCATGCATGAAATTACAACTGCTGTTTAAATTGGAACTAAGATTTTGCTTGTATGCCATGGAGAGTCATTTGCTGTTTATCATTACAAACTGGTATTCAGAGACCTTAGACGGAGTTGACTGACCTGCCCAGCGCACTCCACAAATAACGTTGAACGTACGTGAAGTGATCAGCATGAATGGATTTCTTATGTACATTTAAATGTTAACCACACTAATGATACGTATTTAATACCACAAGAAAATCGTAATTATGTTAAACATCTTACTGGAAATATGATTTACATGGAATTAAACGGACTCCGAACCAGTGGTTAATCATTATGCTGTGTCATTCAAGATAGAAATTCTATCTAATGTACACACACAAAACACATAGACACAATCACATATGCATATATATATATATATATATATATATATATATATATATATATATATATATACACGCGCACACAGACATGTGAAGATGCATGTATAAGCATACATACGTATATAATACATATAGATATATGTGTGTGTATGTATATGTATAAATGTATATATATATATATATATATATATATATGTATATATATATATATATATATATATATATATATATATATATATATATATTAATAGTTATCTCCAAGTCAACATGGCAATCCAGAATATAGGACGAATCCTGCCTTGATTAGCTTCAAGGGGTCATCGTCTCTAGCTAGCTATGTGACACACGAACCTGTGTCCATTATAACATTCGCACAGGGGACGTCAACCGCTTCCCTTGTTGGTCTGGCATCCAGAGTCTACTTTCAGGGTGTTTGCTCCTTATCAATGCAGAGCAGCCGAGATACATACGTTCCCATATATCTTTGCTTATATGTCCGTGTGTGTGCATGCGTTGCATTGGGTATTTGCATAAGATATTTTGGTACTACATCAATATTTAGATATACAGTAATCGGCTTAATATCTGCAATACATTGTGAAATACTTCAAATTCAAACCTGTATCAGTTGTATGTGTAACATACACCGGAAACATTACTTCTCTTAACACAGTTGTCACGTCATTGTTTTTGAATTTTCAACTATTCTATAGTTGTAGTGGCGAGCTGCCATACATGAAGATGCAAGAGAAATATATGGAATTTTATACAAGGGTTGTTAGTTATAGATTCGTGTATATGAATGTAGACTGTTGCACTCTTTAATCTAGTTATTGGAACTGAATTATCAAATATTACAAGAAGATATAATCAAATTTCCATTTGTAATCGTTTTAAATCGATTCTTTGAAATGCATTATATATTTTTTTTAAACACCACCGTTACCGGCTATATGCATTGCATCCTTTAATATAATTTATACTTAGAATAAATGAAACTTTATAGTTAGGAAGCTCAAAATGTTTATCTGATAATCTATATTAACTATAAGAAGATTATGGATGTCGTTTCCTATGCTATACATCATCACAGCTTATATTGATTTATCTGAGCTTGGTGTTAAAACAATGACTTGCAGCACGTCTCGGTTTAGAGAATTTCGATAGTATATCGAAGTATTCAGTCGATAAAATATAAAACGTTAATTAAATGTAAGCATATTTCATAGTAGCAGTTATCTTTCTCATAACAGGTAACTTTAATTTGAAATATGTGTTTCTGAACTATTGGATAGGAAGCCGTGAAGGGTTCAGTATCTAGTAGTGGTGGTGCGTCTGCTATGAGTCACATACTATATAAACAGAGAACACTATTCGGATCTTTTTTAAAACGGGGGCCACATTTTTCATTAACGAAACACTTTGAAACTTGGAACACTGGTAGAATGTGTCATATAAAACATCTTTTTCTCTTAGTCTTCTTAAAAAAAAAGAAATCCATAAGTTATTCCATGTTAAAGTTGTATTTCTGTAATTTCAACCAATCACTGACGTCCATTCAGCCGATATACATTAAGTGCCGACTACATAAACAAACGATTCTGAAACAATTAACCCTAACCCTAACCCTAACCCTAACCCCAGGGTTAGGGTTAGGGTTAAAGCAAATTTAAAATGAAAAAAGCAAATAAAACGAAGGTATGGAGATTAAATACTCTTTACATCGCTTAATCAGCCAAAGGAGTAAATGTAAACAACTGAATACTTGTCAGTCATTGGTTGAAATTATCGAAATAAGACAATTTTTTACATGAAATAAATTTGAATACAAAAATATTTTTCTGTTCTATAACACAGAATAGATAAGTATACGAAGTTTGAAAGTCTTTCCGTACCAAAAACACTACGTAAAACATTAATGAAAAATGTGGCCCCTGTTTTAAAATAGATCCAACTATTCTGTTAAATTGTGGCATGTCCAAATTTGACGAAATGCCTTTTTTTCAAAATTTACTTTCGATTTCAAACTATTTTTGCTTGGTCATACTATCGTATATCCAGCTACTTCCGATGCCAAGATATCAAAATTTATCAAAGTGTAGTCAAATGGTGTTACTGTGGAATGGTAAAACTATTTTTTTTCGTTTTGTGAAAAAGCAACGTTTTGTGTATTTTTGCATATTTCTGCCGTACACACACATATATTCACAGACATACACACACACACACATGTATATATGTATATATATATATATATATATATATATATATATATATATATATATATATATATATATATATATATATATATATATATATGTATATATATATACATATATATATATACATACATGCATACATACATATATATACATATACATACATATATATATATATATATATATATATATATATACATGCATACATACATACATATATATACATACATATATATATATATATATATATAAATTAAAAATCCAGTTCTATATTTAAGAGATGAGGAATTATTTGCATTATTTACATTATTTACGTTTGACGGATATTTGTCCTCATCTTGTGTGTTGTTAACACTACGTTTCGGCTGATATACCCTCCAGCCTTCGTCAGGTGTCTTGGCGGAAATTTTGAACCTGGGTTCTCATTCCTAACGATGTTACTATTATTATATTATTATGGCGTAGTGGTTAAGAGCGCGGGCTACTAACCCCAAGATTCCGAGTTCGATTCACGGCAGCGACCTGATTAATAATAGTAATAATAATAATAATAATATGATAATAGTAACATCGTTAGGAATGAGAACCCAGCTTCAAAATTTCCCCAAGACACCTTTCGAAGGCTGGAGGGTATATCAGCCGAAACGTTGTGTTAACAACCAACAAGTTGAGGACAAATATCCGTCAAATGTAAATAATGTAAATAATGTAAATTAAAAATCATTTGCATTCTGGGGCCGATCTAATCGACTGGCCCCCTACCCCAAAATTTCAGGCCTTGTGCCTGCAGTGGGAAAGATTCATAAGAAAGAACAAATTTTGAACATAACATATAAAAGAAGGATTTCCAACATCTTACTTCGCCAAAATAGATGGTTGAGGAAAAGTCTGAAAGTATAAATATAGGACCTGATGTCACTCCTTAATTTTCATGAATAGATTCAACAAGATATCATTTGGACCATGTGGCATACGTTTCAAATCGACATCAATGTTTAACATCAACGCCTTCATAAAATAGACCCTTACAATCGGATGAAAGTTGGAGTGAAAAATAACAATGATTTGTATGTGACATTATCCGCACATAAGGTTAGCGAAAGTTACATCGTTATATGCAGAGAAATGTCAAGAAATAAAAATAGAACATGTAAACTAAATAATGATAGATGTTTACTAAAGTAAAGAACAGAAAACGTTCATGGAAAATAATGACTTTGAGAACGCATAAATCACAAGCAACCATAAAACCTGTAGAACAATGTAAAAATAAACGTAAATAATCCAAACCTTAGAAGAGCTGTATAATATAGTGTAACAGAATCAGATGAGAAACACGAGAAAATATAAAAATAAAAACGAATATTTGACAATGCACATTTCTAAATATAGAATTAAAAATAGAAATTGATAATCTAACGACTAAAACAGTAACAGAATTTAAGAAAGAATAAATCCTTCGGTGAAGAAAGGAAGGCACATGCAAAAGATAAATCACAAAAGAAAAATGAAGGAACCACAATATGATATACTACAAAAATCACAAGAAGTAACCAGGTAGAAACCAGAAGACTATGATGGCTATCAATATCCCAAGACCAAAGTAAACAAGATAATATATACAGAGATTACTGCAGCTGAAAAGGAAACAGTTTGCTCCAAAAGATTCTTCATATATAATTTCCAAAACTTAAACAAAAATAATTCATATAAGAAGTTAAAAAAAAAATTACGAAATCTCTTAAGAACTAATACAATACATAATGATGGAAAAGAACTGGAAATATTGGCGAAGTCAAAGCAAGAGACATGTATTTGACAAACTATATATTAGTATCCTAGAACAAAGAACACCTGAAGAATGTAATCATTTATAGTGTGGTGCTACATAACAAGGCAAAAACCATAAATTTTTGTCACCGCCATTCTCAGCTTAACAGACATTGTAGCCGGGCAAATATCTGCTGTTGTTATTTTCATTTTCTTCATTATCATCTTCTATTTCATGTCTGTTTTTCGTTTTGACGTTCTTCGGTGACGAAATGTTATAGGAATTAGATTAAATACTACAAAATACAATAAAAACGACCGGGAAGAGGTGTGAGGACCAGAATGGAAAGCAGTTTATTCTGTGAAGGGGAATGATTGGAAAAACGAAGAAAGACTTCTAGGATTCTTAGAAAGCGAAAACAACGATCAGAAAGATGGTTTGACAACAATAAAAGAAACGAATGATAAAAAGGAACCGAGACATAATAAAATGAACAATGTAGCTTAAACTTTCTTTCTTTTCATAATATATTCTACATAGTGGCGAATCAGTGCTTTTAAGAAATGGCACCTGGTGTAATTCGTTGTTAGAGCCTGTGCATGACTGATGCAAACGAATGCCTCGGTGAATTCTTTTAAGTCATCCCTCATCAAGCATTGCCAAGTCTTTTTCAGTGAGTTTCATATTTACCCTTGAAGAACTGACTGACTGCACATGTTCTTGTCACGCAAAGCTTTCTTCATTTGTTTTTCTTCTGGTCTTTCGTAAATAGTTTTAAGTCTACCTCATCATTCACTGTTAAGCTTTCTTGCATTTTTACTGCTTCCAACATTTCTTTTTCACCAGTGTTGAGTTCAGTTTTGAAGGATTATATTGGGTATAATAACGAAAAATTATTATCTGAGGCAACATATATGGAAGTCTTCCCTGAAACGGTGAAAGAATTGAAAGCAGGAAAATATACGGCGCTAGTTAAAGTAAGGAAAAATGAGTAAATGGTGAATCCATTCAATACAGTTTGGAAGCTGCAATAGTTGTGGATGAGAGATCGGAATTTGGAAAACAGAATGGTAATGAAAGCCGCTTCAAAAGTTCATAATTAGGATTAATTTGATACATACATGTATTAAAAAAACTCCTTGGATCAAATACAGATTTTATGACCAGAAACGGAAATAAGAATGTACATGTTCTCCCGTTCTTCAGCGAGTCCAGTTACCTAGCATATATAGTAGAAACAATTGATACGGAAGATAGGTTATGTAACTCGTACACACAGATACACGGACACACACACAGACACCCACGCATACACATACACAAACTCACACACACACACACACACACACACACAATATAAATATACAGCTAATAGTGATATTTACACACACACATGTAGATATATGATTCCTCTTACCTTTTCCGTTATATTGTATTCCATTTTTGTCTTGTGACTGTTGATACGAGACATTATTTATTCAGGCAAGATACTACATCTGAAAGAGAGGAGAAAAATTGTCGATTGTAGCGTTGGGTTTTAAGAGACACAAATATCTGGTATATATGTCTTCTTGCTTTAAAATTTATCATTGAATTTTCTTTTTCGCATATCATTTTTTTGGCAAAAGTGTACAATTTAGCCAAGCCCATCAGACAGGAGACTTGCTTATTACTCAGTGATCTTATATACGAAATAGTTACTTGGATTTCTATAATCTATATAAAACATCGTGCTAATTTTGAAGACATTGAAAGTATAGAAGAATATGCTTTGATAAGGTTAAACGCAATCGTTTTTATTCTTTCTCATTCCGGACATTTCTAAATGAAATTATTGTCCAAAAATATACTCGTTTCAAAATATATCTCAAATTCAATTGATTTTTCTGATACATGTTATAATGTGCTTTTTTGCCTCCGTTAGTTTTTGATTCTTCATAGTTCCTGTATTTGGTTTAGCTGAAACATGGACCACGTGTTCATTTTATACAATAACTAAAGAAAATGTGTTCGCTGTTGAAAGCAGCCTTTTAAACATCCATAAATCGTCATTCGATTGTCGCGCTGTGTTTCCTGTTGAATTTCGTCTGTACATCGCTTTACCGATTTCTGTAATAACATTTTATATAAGTGCAACTCTATTCTGCTTTTGTGATTGCCATACACATTCGGTACTAAGAATGCATTTCAATTTATCATCCTTTGGACCATTGACCATTTAAAACGTTCCTAAATAATCATTCAGTTGAAATATCCATGGAAAATCGATTTTGTGTGAAAAATATTTACATGGCACTAAATACATTAGGAATTACTCATTACATATCCATCACCTTTTAGAAACAAATTCCAGCATTCCGTTTTTAATTCAATTAAATTTTCATGATGTTATATTTATTACAACGTCTTCACCCTTCAATGAACTATAACTAGCAATAAACTGTGGCCAAACCAAGTCATTACAATAAAAAGAACATAAATAATTCTGGAGCCTATAGTAAGTCATGCTTGCCTGTCTGTATTTTATTAATCCTTAACCACCATTTTATTGTAAGTTAGTTGAATGCCACAGTGCAACACTGAACTCTCTGATTGAAATGAAATTTTGTTTATATACTTATTTGCTTTGGTATTTCATTTTATCAATTGCAAAGGATTCAATATTTTTCTGGGCACCATAGCGGAGCGTTTCAGCTATTTGTTTTCCTTTTGTTGTCACCTACCGTTATATCTATCTCCCAAGCTGCTAAAAACTGATCTGACAAACAGAAATGCATTTTTCTCTCTTCTATGTATCTCTGTTGGCATGAATATTTGCTGGGTTCTTTTTTTTATTTCCGGGAGACAAAATTGATATTTTTAACACAAAATACAAAAAAGAAAAAAAACCTCTAAATGTTTCTATACGGTACACAAGTTCGGCGGAAAAAACAAAACAAAACAAAAAAACAGACGACAAAGACACCTGCATTTTACAAGTTTATAGGTCTCTGAATAGACAACATAAGGTAGGTAGCGGAAACGATGATGGTAATTGAGGAAAAAAAAGAGACAGTAAAATATTAGCTACACCATAATACCACTACTATTTGCGTAAATACACTGGAAGCAATGTAATGGCTTTGTAAAATGGGGGAGATTTCAGCCACGCTTCGTACATACCAATCACTCTATGCAACCACTGCTGTCTATGAATTAATCTTCCACTAACAAAACCCTTTCATACAGATTTAATCATCTACCGAAATACTTGGCTTGCATTACCTATGCTTTTGGCGTATATTCATTTTTATTTTTAATATTTTCCATAACATTCTTTACCTTCCCAATGGCCTCGTGGATATAATATTCATTCAGACTTTTCACATTATTCACAACTTCAAGGTCGTTATGTCATTGCTTTAGCTAAATGAATAGAAGCACATATTATGAAAGCGAATACAGCTATTCACTTTTCACTCACTATATCTATTTCACCAGATTCCTTTTCTATTTCTATTAAGTATAGTATCGATTACTTTGCAATTACAAACGCCATTCCTACATTAAAAACTGTTTCTAAATGTTAGAAAAGTACACGAGTGATTACTCGTTCAATGAATCGATATTACAATTTTAAATTTGGGAGTTGTTGATGTTGCTACAATTAATGTGAGCAACTTTACGAAGAATTGAACATTCCAGTAGCATTGTGTATTGGTTTGTGTGCGTGTGCGAGCATTTGAGTTTGTGTTTATTAGACTCCTTCTAACAAAGTATGATATTGATGTATATTAAATACGAGTATTATGAAATCTGAGAAGTAATAATATAGCTTTAAGCATATAACCTCTTGCCATATTATAGCCTCAAACATATAACTTCTTGCGATATATTATGGATATTTATAAAATGTTCATAATACATCAGACGTCACTAATGTCATTCAGAAGTCATAAAATGTCATTTCCGACTAATAACAACACTAACGGTTGCAGCTGCTTACGTTTGGTGCGTAACAATAACTAATACGTAGAATGTAGTAAAGTCCGCTTGTATCAATTCATGACTCATAGATTCATAATTTTTATATAATCCGTGTGTAAATGTATACTGTATGCTGATCTCTAAGCATTCTGACACTTCACAGTAACTCTCAGCACTATCCTTGTTAAATAATTGTTTCTATTATAGGCACAAGGCCTGAAACTTGGGGGACGGTGCTAGTCGATTACATCGACACCAGTGCGGCACTGGTACTTAAATTATCGATTCCCAAAAGATGAAAGGTAAAGTCAACTGAGTTCAAATTCTGCTGGGAATCTATAATTGCTCACGGTCATATAGCGTAGTGGTGAAGTGCTGGGGCTACTAACCCCACTATTCGTAGTTCAATTCCAGGCAGTTTCTTGAATAAATAATAATAATAATAATAATAATAATAATAATAATAATAATAATAATAATAATAATAATAATAATAATAATAATAATAATAATAATAATAATAAGAATAATAGCACCGGGCTGAATAACAACATGGATGTGCTACACCGGGCTCCCTATACAAAAACATATCTAATCCAATAACATCGATGGAATTAGCCAAAAGAACCGGTGGAAGATTTGAAGGAAGCGGTCTTTTAACGAAGATAATTTTTTTAAGAATATTTTTTATTCTTAAAAAATGAAATTTCACTGCAATACAAAGCACAGGACCTCCTATGCACGATGTCTCAATGAAACACGTGCGATCACACACGCAAAACCAACACCGGAAAGTTTACAAACTATATAAAAAAAAAAAAAAAAAAAAAAAAAGAAATGGAACAAAATAGTAAGTACATATATTGAATAATTACGCATACACTTGAACGTGTACACAATGATATATACGTTTTGATACCCATAGAACTACACATGCATCTTAATGTTTACAGAACTACGTAAAAATCACAGGACACACTTACGGATACGAAAACACATATCACAAACGAAGCAAAACCAAAACTTTTTTCTTTCTTCTTTGTTTATTTTCATTTTGTGAACAAATACAGACAGTGAACCATTCATAAGTTTAAAACGCCACACACACACAAAAATACACTATGCCTGGAGATAAATCTATCAACAAAAAAAATACAGATGAATACCGATCTGCTAGCCTTAAAAAATTACGCTACGAGCAATGTTTACATGCTGAGAACTCGGTGACGGTGTTGTCTCAAAAAACTGACCCTAAACAGACAAATCCGTCCCCGAATGTCAACGCCAAACCTCGTCATGCCTCAATGATAACAAGGCAGATCACAAACCAGAGTGGTTATCGACCGAATCACAAAAGGCCACTCACTCGAAATAGATCTGCTAGCCTTAAGAAGCTACGTCACGAAAGCTCGGAGACGGTGTTGTCTCAAAAAACTTACCCTAAACAGACAGATCCGTCCCCTAGCGTCAACGTCGAAGCTTGTTATGCCTCACTGTTAATAAAACAAAATATAAACCGCAATGGTCATAGACCGGATTATAAAGGACCACTTACTCGGATAATGAACCAGATCCGAGACGAGAAATCTGCTACTGGTTCAAATCTTCCCGACACACAGGAGCTGGAAGTACCCCACAACCGGAATATTCCAACAGATGGCCATCCATGCTCGTCATCAAATAACCAAAAGAAAAAGAATGAAAAATGGTCTAGGGAAGATAATAAAGAAGTTCTTAGAGCCTTCTACCGTGCCATATATTTCCCTACAGATAAATCTAATACTGTACAAACCTACTTAAACTGGAGACAGAAACACCTTGCAGTAAGACCCTACATAGACAGTAATAAACTTGCCAACGTCAGAAGAAACATTATAAAAAAAAAATTACTAACTGAAGTAGAGATTGACCAAATTAAGCAAGCAGTAAAGGATAAAAAGAATGAAACTGCAGCTAAAGAAGATACTACAGAGGAAATAATTATAAACCAGCCCAAGGCTGATGAAAATACAGTAATAATTGAAAGAGTTAAGGTAACTGATAGGCAAAATAAAATACTCTCTGAACCAACCATAAACACTAAGGCAGGTGAAAATCAAATAGATGAAGGAAGTCATACAGAAATCGACGCAACAGAACTACATGATCTAAAAAATCAAATCATGATTGAATGGCTGAAAATTAAAGAAACTAGTATGAATGAACGCGACACTCTCCCCAAAATTCGCAATTCTAACCAAAACCTGAAAATAATTGGTAAAATCCGCCTTGCACTTAAGGATATAATTTCAGCTAATGATGTTGATATTACAGATCTCAACCACCTGTACTATGCATCCGCAAGAATCTCAACGATTCTATGTGGTGAAAAGATTAGAAAAAGACAACACTCCCACAAAAAGCTTTCTTGGCAAGAACGCATTCAACACCAAATTAAGCTGCTTAGATCTGACATAGAAAGTTTGAAAAACCTTAAATTTGACAAGAGTATCAAACCTACAAAGACCCAAAGACTAAAGAAAAAATATAACATGAAAACCATAGTTGACATTGATGCCACCATAGAAACCATCAAGCAAAAGGTATGTGCTAAAGCTGCCCGCATAGCAAGGTATGAAAAGCGTGTTAAATTCTTCCGAGATAATAACATGTTCAAAAATAACCCCAAAAATTTCTACAGGAAGATAGGGAAAACACCAGTAACAATAAAGTCTGTCCCATCAAAAGAAGAAGTGCAAGAATTTTGGAATAAAATCTGGGCAGAAGATAAAACACACAATGAAAAGGCCCCTTGGATTGATAGAATATCTACAGACCTAGACTCCTTAGAGGAGCAAAAGTGGGAGGGGGTCAGGGTAGAAGATATAAGATCTGCTCTCAGGAGGTCAAGCAAATGGAAGTCTCCAGGAAAGGATAAAATTCCTAACTTCTGGTTGAATGCCTTCCCAGAAAGCCATGAACTGCTAACAAAACTTTACAACGATGTTTTGCAAAATCCTAGTTTGATGCCCTCTTGGCTAGTTAATGGTTTAACATTCCTGCTTCCAAAAAATGAGGAAACAAACGAACCAAAAAATTATCGCCCCATAACCTGCCTAACAACAATGTATAAGACGCTAACATCTGTCCTAACCGAGTACACCTATAGTTTTTTAATAGAAAGTAGCATATTCCCTAATGAGCAAAAGGGATGTAAACGTGGATCTTATGGTTGTAAAGATCAGCTACTCATCAATAAGATGATCTTAGAAGATTGTCAAAAGCGACACAAAAACTTGTCAATAGCCTGGATAGACTATAAAAAGGCCTTTGATAGCCTACCACATAGCTGGATTAGGAAATGTCTGGAAATGTATAAAATAGCTCCTACTCTGCGAAACTTTTTATCTGTAAGTATGAGATCATGGAGAACCACACTGATGTTGAACAATGACAATGAATCTCTAAATGCTGGAGATGTAAGAATTTCATGTGGCATTTTCCAGGGTGACTCACTATCACCACTCCTCTTCTGTCTAGCCCTAATACCGCTCTCAAAATTGCTCAATGATGCACAGTATGGTTATAAAATATTTGATAAAAATATAAATCATCTCATTTACATGGATGATTTAAAGCTCTTTGCAAAAAATGACCAACAACTCAAAGGCCTACTAGCGATTGTTAAACAATTCAGTGATGACATCAGGATGCAATTTGGCCTTGATAAATGTGCAAAAGCTATCTTTATCAAAGGAAAAATGACAAATACATCTAATGTGAACCTTGACCAGCAAAATGTCATAAAAGAGTTAGAACCAGCGGAGAGCTACAAATACCTAGGGGTAATTGAAGGGGACAATATCAAGCACTCAGTGATGAGGGAAAGGATCAGAAGAGAATGTTATCGCAGGGTGAGAGCAATACTGAAGACAGAGCTGAACGCGAGAAACAGGATCGAAGAGATCAATGCTCTAGCCATACCAGTCGTGACTTACAGTTTCAACATCGTTAACTGGTCAATTACTGAAATATGTAATGTTGACAGAAAAATACGAAAACTGTTGACAATGCATAGAATGCACCACCCTAAGGCAGATATAGAACGTCTTTATCTGCCAAGAAAAGAGGGAGGTCGAGGACTACTACAGCTGGCATTATCAATGAAGGTAGCCACAATTGGCCTAGACACCTATATGAAAAACTCTGAGGACTGGATGCTAAAACTTGTCTTAAAATATGAAAGCAAGAAAGCATCTTACTCAGTAACAAAACAGGCAAAGGAATATCTAAGTGAATTCCAATTGCAACAAATTCAAGAATTAGACGAACTAGAAACACCTACAGAAAAAGCTAAGCGCTTGAAAACCCGTGCTAAAATTGCTGCCTTAGCTATTATGACTGAAAAATGGCATGGAAAACCTCTCAATGGCAAATACCCAAAGAGAGCGAATAATGCAGATATTGACAAAGCCCTTACCCACCAATGGTTAATGGCCTCTGGATTGAAATCAGAAACAGAGGGGTTTATCATAGCAGCCCAAGATCAATGCCTACCTACAAAGAACTACCAGGCCAACATATTAAAGAACGGCAGCTCCCCATTATGTCGTATATGCCAACAACAAAATGAGACCATCGATCATGTTGTCTCCATGTGCAGTCTGCTTGCGCCTACAGAGTATCTCAACAGGCATGATAGAGCTGCACAATATATTCACTGGGTAATATGCAAAAACCTGGACTTGCCCCATGATAAAAACTGGTGGGAACACAAACCACCCCCAGTACTTGAAAATGATCACATTGCACTCCTCTGGAACTTCACCATTCAAACTGACAGAAAGATAGACGCAAATAGGCCAGACATCATACTGAAAGACTTCAGACAAAAATCATGCCTCCTCATTGATATGACTGTCCCAATTGATATAAACGTATCTGTCAAGACCTACCAAAAACTGAGCAAATATAAAGATCTTGAAATAGAAATTAGCAAAATGTGGAATCTGAAGACGAAAACAATACCTATTGTCATAGGTGCCCTGGGAATGACAGCGAAACGGGCTGATTACTACCTAGCTCAGATACCAGGAAACCCCAAAATGGCTGAAGTCCAAAAGATAGTGCTCATGGGAACTGTCCATATCCTACGTAAAATACTGTCTATGTGATCTCAAATTTTAAAGCAAACATAATTTTCTTATGGTTTCTTAAACATTCACTTGAACAAAACTGTACAAATCCAAATATATGGTACCCTAGGCATAACACCTACATGAACTTCTAACTTGTTGTCTCTTGAGGTCTCTGGGTGAGACTTGGATCCAACTTGTACAAATGCAAAACAAAAGTCAAACATAAAATAATAATAATAATAATAAATAATATATATATATTCATGCATACACATATACACACACATGTAAACATTTATGCTTGTTTTTATTACTAAAAATAACTTTTCATTACACTCAAGGTTTACTCAGTACGCAGTAATTATCATTTAATAAGAATAAGACGGCGAGCTGGCAGAATTATTAACGCACCGAAAATTTCTTAACTATATGCATCTGGGAAAAAGATGATAACATGACATGCCCCTGTAGCAAATCCATACCCTACCGTAATTTCGCAGTCAGCACATTGTGATCGGTGATGTTTTCTTAGCAGGCAGTTTCTGCTATCAACTTTCATATTACAATTGACAACAATGAGATATAATAATATACCGCGGAGAATGTCAATTTAAGTAAAATTTCAGTGAATTATACGTAGAAAGTGATTGCTTTGAATAAAAGTTCTTATTGATCCAACCATTCGTAACGAGAAAAAAAAACGTAATACAGGGAATGACGGGAACTCTTCGTGTAGTTATGTATGTAATTGAAATATATTTTTTAGCAGTAATTTTTTTTCTGAAAACTTAGTCTTATTTGTCTAAGATTAATATTTTTTCTTTATGCATGACTACAGATTACAAATATGTTGCTTCTATGAGATTTTTATTACTTTTGAATATCACGAATTTGTTATTTTCAATACGCCTATGTAAAAAGAAACTTGATTAGAGAGATAAAACGGCGACGACACAGTCATATTTTCAAATACATGTTATAAAGGGATGATTTTGTCAGTGCATTAACGTATAGATGAATACAGAGAGAAAGAGAGAGAGAGAGAGAGAGAAAGAGAGAGAGAGAGAGGAGAGTGAGAGAGAGACAGAGATTAAAGAGGAGTTGGGTAATTACATGAGAAGATGTCTTGTTTCCTTTCTATGTGTGGAGGGATAGATGAGTATATAGATTCATAGCAAGAAAAGCAATCACAAAGACAGATAGAGACATAGAGAAATACGATGGGATAACTAGCTATCTAGAAAGAACGAAAGAAAGAAAGAAAGAAATAAAGAAAGAAAGAAAGAAAGAAAGAAAGAAAGAAAGGTAGATCGATAGATAGATGCATAAAGAGATCACTAGACAGATACCTGGATAATTAGATAGGCAAATAGGTTGATAGATAGACAGAGAGAGATAGATAGATGGATAGATAGAATGAACTTCTGGTGATGTCGCTATTTTTTGTTTCTCCGAAAAGGTGATTAGAATGAGTTATTCAGTTGAAGGTTGAGTATTCAATTTCTTTTACGCTGGTCGTTCCAGATGTCTACACTCAATACTCTGACTTTTGGATTCTGACTCAGATTTAATTTCCTTTTTCTATTCTCTCTAAAACTAACTTCGTTTCATCGTTGTAGGAATCGAGTAATCGTTAACAGATCCCAACACAACTGTGCTTATGGTTTTGGAAAGCTTTCTTCGTACCCAATACACAAACACATGACAGAAGCGAAAACCATGAACAATTTTGACAAACCCTGTACGATGGTCACTCGCCCGTTCACAAGATCCATCACCGGAGCTTGTTGAATCGTCTCATTACTAATATAGGTATCCTGCTAACTGTTCGGGTTTGAATCTTGAATGGGCATTTTTAGACTTGTCGTTCCACCCACACACATTTTTACACGACTAAGCAGTGTCTTTTCATTTTATTAAAATACTGCGAGGACTTTCAGCCCCTTAGACAATTTGAGACCTGCGCAATCGGTTACTGATATGCATTCTTCTTTGGTACACACTGCCAGCAGATTGGCCATGTTTACACATGGAGAAAATCTGCAGCGATCAAAGTCAAACCTCGCTTACATAATTACATGAGTACCGATATTTTTTGCTCGTAAGAGCTGATGACAAAACAATGTTCTCGGGTAAGTGCTGGTAATATTGAAATTACCCGTGTGTACATACACGCGTAAACGCCCACACGCGCACCCCGCACACACATATTACACACATACATTTCTTTTCGTATTAGTTTATACAAATGGAAATGTTGCAGTGTCTTCCTGTTGGAAAGACAATAAGTAATCGAAAATGTTTACTGGTTTATTGATAAAAGTTGCTTTCCTCATTCTCTTCGTTTTCTTTCTGCATCTCTGGTAAAACATGAATGATGTATAATAATTGCCATTGTTTTTTTTTCCCATTATTTAATACACAAGGACTGCATTTAATGTGTGGATGTCGCCTGGTAACTTTCATCAAGTTTTATACAACATATGATTATTGTCAAGCAGAATTTACAGAAAAAAACACGGCTTGACAAATGAATCTATTTAAAAGAAAATATCAAAACAATAGTGGTTTTCTATATCAATATATCCATTTATGCTAGTGTCTTTGAGTGCAAAGGAAATATTTATGCGTTTGCTTCTTGAAAATGTCATATTTTCTATTGACGCAAATGAAAGTAAAAAAAAAAGATAACGTACGTACGTGTCAATCGATGTAGCAACAGGATTACGTAATGGTTCGCTAGGACACATACATATACATAGACGGATTAATTCTGAGGGTGTTGGCCTATTCTAACGTCCAAAATATTCCAGTGGAATTCCACTGAGTGTACCTATAGTTAAATACTTACAATTCGAACTGAAAATGCTTAATGCTTTTATCATTTGTTCGGTCCTCTACCCGGATTTATGTCTAGAAATATATATATATATATATATATATATATATATATATATATATATATATATATATATATATGTGTGTGTGTGTGTGTGTGTGTGTGTGTGTGTGTGTAAACATGTAGATAAAGGATAGAAAATGACATGGGCGTCATTCGTAATACAAAAATCACAACAATTTTTCCGACACATTTTTACACCTGTTTTACATCGATTAGATGATGTTTAATCATCATCATACATCCAAGGTGCTGAATACTCCACCTCAGGGAATTACTTAAATGAATTCTTCTGTGTGAGCCCTTGTGTGTGCTCATACGAACATACATGTTCACGGATGCATGCGCTTTTAAGAAAACTACCTTATTTTTTGTTTTCATTTAGATGTGTGTAATTCTTACTTCTTTATTGCCCACAAGGGGCTAATAACAGGGAACTAAGAAGGACATACAAAGGGATTAAGTCGATTACATCGACCCAAGTGCGTAACTGGTACTTAATTTATCGCCCCCGAAAGGATAACATGCACAGTCGACCTCTGCAGAATTTGAACTAAGAACTTAACGGCAGACGAAATACCGGCAAGCATTTCTCCCGGTGTGCTAACGTTTCTGCCAGATGCCGCCTTTGTGTAATTCTGTCGATGTTTTGCGTCTGCACGCTCAAATCTAAGAAAGCGCAATTTTAGATGTGTCTGTATCTGTGTTTTATAAAAGTAGTCCATAAAATAAATGAAGAATACTAACCTGTACGCCCACTACACACACGGATACAGACAGACAGACACACACACACACACACACATACACACACAGAGAGACAGACACATATATATATATATATATTCCTAAGCACATACGTATACAACGAACATAAGTATGTACAGATATGTAATATGTCCATATATATATATATATATACAAATACAACACCTCATTATATAGATACACACACACACACACACACACACATATATATATATATATATATATATATATATATATGTAAACAGATACATATCTGTATATACGTATGTCTGTTGTATACGCATACATGTCCATATGTTTGCGTCTCTTAGCGCTTGTGCATATGTATGTGTGTGTGTGTGTGTATGTGTGTGTATGCGTGTTTATGTGTGGTTGTATGTGTGTGCTGGTGTGTGTGCATGTGTGTGCTGGTGTGTGTGCATGTGTGTGCTGGTGTGTGTGTGTGTGTGTGTGCTGGTGTGTTTGTATGTGTGTGTTTTATATGAATGCTGTTGGATTTTGCGAATGCGAACATTTGTCTATGTCTGAATAGGTGTGGTGTGTTGAAAGAGAAAAAAAAACGTTATTTAGAAAATGAAGCCGACTGAAAATTTATTGATTCGTCTCGACTAGTAAATTTTTTCTCCTAAACAATGAACGAAAGATATATTTTATTTCATGTGTAGAAGAGACACTGTTTTATAACTGACTAATTTGTATTTCAAGCGGTCTCAAGCATTAAATAAATAAAAAAGTAGTAAGATAACTTTTTCTTTCTATTGATCATTTCAACTGGGAATCATATTAATAATTGTTGTGCTATTACTTTTTTTTTTACTTCTTACATCCAACGGGGAAATATAACGAAGGAATATAATTTATAGCAAGCACACCTCCGTTTCCTTTCATTTTCTAATCAAGCCTAATTATATGATTTGTAGTTACACATTTTTGTTGAAATTCCATAATGTAATACAAGTTTGTGCTTACGAATCTGAACGTATTCTGCTAATGTTGTACTTTTCCTCAAGAACAGAAGTTTAACGGCATAAATGTATTTGCATCATATAAAAGTTCTCCAAAAATTGTATATTCTGTTGGCGAAATTTAACGGAAAATGAAATAAGTGCTAATGAAATTATTTGTCAGGTTTCATGATAGTTGGAAGTGATAGCGAACCTACCCTGGCGCCAGAGACCTAAAAATATTGCTTGCAACAGAATGAAATTCACTGTATTAGGGGATGTGTGAGATGGGGTAATAAACAGGCTGTCATTTTAAATCTACTGCACCAATATTTTGACCTAGACAGCAAGGAGATAAAACCATAATTGTTTTCTAAATCCTACTCACACACACACAGGCACACACATGTATATTATATATATATATATATATATATATATATATATATATATATATATATATATATATATATATATGTACAAAATTAAGAGGAATGATCACCAAAGTGGACTCCTACTATGCTAACTATAGAAAATTTCAGCAAAATGCCAGAATGTAAAAGTTAAGCAAGACAAATGAACATATAAGAATTAAAAAACGATTACCTGCATACCAATGTTTCACTTGTTAATATTTCCGAATGTAAATATGTGCAGGCTCATCAGTGCAGTGTGTCGCTTACAATACAGACTTTCCAGAACTAGACACAGAACACTCACTCGAAAGAGAGCATGTATAAAGTTCTACAAATAATATTTGGGGGTATTTTGGTCATCGAACTTAATTTTGCATGTAATATAATTTTTCAGCTTCGGATTTTAAAATACGCTAAACAACTGGTTTTAATTGATTAACATCAATTTCTACCCTCATTATTCAAATATATATATATATATATATATATATATATATATATATATATATATATATATATATATATATATATATATAGAGAGAGAGAGAGAGAGAGAGAGAGAGAGATACACACATTTGTGATCAGTAGTAAATTAGAAATACTATTATTGTCCTTCACGATGCTTGTCGTGTACATTTGGAGTGTGTGTTACTGTAAATCTCCCAAAATGTCGGAACTGCAGAATAATTTAATATATAAATAGCTATAAGTTACAGAAAATTAATCAATTGTTTCTCTCATTAAAAAAAAATAAACAATATATATTAATTTACAACGAACTATAGAGCATATCATATCAATCATTGTATAATACAAACTAATGTATATTTATCATATGTGATCATTGTGTTTACATTCATTTGGTAATCATTGTTCTAAAATCATGTTCCCGGTGAATAACCTGTATACGCAAACGCGTTTTTAGTTCTCCACTATGCCGGGCATACATACGAGCATATGCATATATATATATATATATATATATATATACATGCTTACGTACGTACATACATATATTCATGCACACACACGAGTATGCGTGTATATATATGTGTGTGTACATATATATATATATATATATATATATATATATATATATATATATATATATATATATATATATGTATTCCCGTATTCCCGAGCGTCATACTAATACATCCTTTTGTTATTTACACCACCTGTCCTCGTCTGTTGTTGTTTTTTCGTATATTCTCCCATATATATATATATATATATATATATATATATATATATATATATATATATATATATATATATATATATATATATATATATATATATATATATATATATATATTTATATATATATATAATGCCGAATTTCATCTTAACAAAGGCCATATATAATTTCAAATATATAAAACGAAAGAAAAGGATTGCTCTATGATCAGTATCCTTCACGCTCTCCCCCACATATAACATATTCATACTGAATATCAATCATCTCCCTATGAAGGATTCGATATGGAATTGTGAGTTCGTGAGTTTTTCCTAATTCTGCTTTGATGATTTTAATAAATGAGTCCACAACAAGCAATCATTTATTTTCTTTTCTCTTTAATTCACCAAGGCGGCTCTTTCAATTCCGCTTACTCATTTAATAAAATTTCCAATGGAGAAAATAATAGCACACTAAAAGGAAATATGATTTATTTTATATGAATGAATAAGCGTTCGATATTGACCCTACGATTCTTTCTTTAGTGTTAGTTAAAATAAATAAGCTAGTAAGAATGTTTATTTAATAGCACTTAACAATGAATATATTGAAAATTCATGGCGAATAATTCAATATATTAAACGTCGATAAAATTGATTGTATATGTCTAATTAATTGCATAGAAGCTTCCTCTCATAAGATTTCATCTTTAAGTTCCTGAATTAAAAACATAAATATAATTAAGAGAGAATATGCAGTGTGCACAATGAACAATTTATATTTAATTCAGTTATTGTTTGCCACCATTTTATCAACAGCCAGAATATTTTACCGAATTTTCCCACAAACTTAGTTCAACTTATATTTGTATACCTGATAAATTTTTTAAGGAAAGCAATTACACCATCGTAATGAATGGGTGTAGGAATCTATGTCTACAATACATATGTACTTAAATAATTGTTGATATAGTTGTTTAATCACGTGACAGCTGTGGCTTGCCAGAACTTTAATATTTCAGTTATGATAACCCGTGTTCAACTACGCCCTCTATTTTTATCCTTTTCGTAAGACGGGAAAATCTGATTGGGAAGAATTTAACTTATGAGGTGGAGCCGCTCTTACAATACTTTTTCTTTGGGCAGTAATTGAATATATAGTGGAGTCATTAATGGACAATATGTATTTTTATCTCTAATTTTCAGTTTAGTTTTCTTTATAAGAAAGACATTAAAAAATGAGACATACAACGAACATTTTCTCTTCTTATTTTGAAGGTGATCAATTTGATGAAATCCCAATCGGTTCGCAGAATAGATGAACACATTCAGGAAGCGTTAGGCTCGAGGTTTCTCTGAAACTCTCATTATTAGTAACCTGGTCAGCATTTATTTTATCAGTATTTATTCACAACTTCTTTATTCCTTGTGACACTATAATACTTGATCTTTTATTGCAGGGAACATGTTTTTTCAATTTCACAAGAACAGAACGTTACATACTAATCGGGCATATAACAGTAGGATTTTCCCACATCCGTTCTCTACATAGAAGTATATGTATACGTATAACTATCAGAAAGCTATGCACTCCACGCATACTTACACAGGCGACATTCTTGATTTGTGATATTCGAAAATCTCTGCAACAAATGGAGTTGTTATTTACTATATGTTCAAAATATGCTTTTGTTCTAAAACAATACACAGTGTTTCTAGAAAAATCTTATCTTGTATCACGCTGACGGACTTACGTGAGGGTAATAAAGTCTCATTCCATAGCCAGGGTATCAGTCCAATTCAAAACGAATGTTCATATATGTTCATTATTGTATGAATGAGACAATGTTCATAAAATAATGAACATATATTAACTGCTTCGTTTCATAAATGTATATTCATAAACTTGAGTTTATTTAATATTCATTTCTAAATTTGCCATCGGTATAAGCGACCAAGTGCCACGTTTGCTATCGCAAAAATGTCAACTGAATTATCAGAGGATGAATTTTAATACCTAACAAAGAGAGTACACATGAACAAACTTCCGTTGTATTGACAACAATTATTTTATATTATTTAGTTCTTTCACCACTGTGAAGAATGCACACTGTTAACTTACAGGGACATAAACGAAGTAAAACCAGTTATGAAGCACGAAGATATAAGCATAATGTACGTGCGTTTATATATATGTGTATATATGTATATATATATATATATATATATATATATATATATATATATATATATATATATATATATATATATATATATATATATATACATATATATACATGCACACAAACATACACACACGCACGAGTATATATAGGAAAATTACTAAATAAAATATAAATGGATTTCTCTGACAGTCGTTTATGTTGTTCAAACTGACACTCGTACTAATATAAAAAAAAAAAATGTGTGTCTGCAACTTCGAGGGAGAAATATTGCATTACTTCAAAATAATTGTTATTACGTGTGATGTAATATATATCATTAGTAAATTAGTTATGCTGGAGAGGTGAAGCTTATTATTTGTTTTGACGCATTTGCAGTTACATACCAACCAGTCAGATCTGTATTTCGCTGTTAGTTTGAATTTGTGCAGAGCAGACTTTATCTGCATAAAGCAAATTGGAAAACTTTTCGTGGTTATCATAACTATTGGTTAATTACATTTTAAAACCTAAGAGAACCCCCTCTGGAAATAGTGAATTTTGCAGCTCTGGTTAGAAAATTGATCACATAAGCTAAACAAACAGAAACATTCTAGTGCACATATTACGCTTAGTTATACAGAGAGCAAGAACACGAACACACAAGGACACATATGTGACACATACATGAACACAGAAAAGTATGCACGAATGACTGCATGCGTACATGCATATATATGCATATATATATATATATATATATATATATATATATATATATATATATATATATATATATATATATATATATATATATATATATGTATATATATATATATATATATATCTCTCTCTATATATATATATATATATATATGTATATTTATATATATATATATATATATATATATATATATATATATATATATATATATATATATATATATATATATATATACCAGTATATATATACATACATATATGATATTTGTATATATATATATGTATTTATATATATATATATATATATATATATATATATATATATATATATATATATATATTTTAAAGTTTCAGCTTAGACCTGCGGCCATGCTGATGCACCACCGTGTTGCTACTTTGTTATTAGAGGGAGCCTCTTACAATATGTGGCACTTGGTGAAGAATGAATTTTGATTTAGCAACCCTCATTTGCACCTCCTGCCGCGAGGTCGGTTCATCTGGGACTCTCGACAGGAAGAGGTCCAGCTTTGATTTAAAAACTCCTACATCTAATTTGTGCAGATTCCTCAGGCTCTTTGGGAGAATATTAAAAAGCTGTGGGCCCCTGAATCCCAAGTTGTTGCAGTAACTGGCCCTGAAGCGCGATGGCATTGCTGGGATCTCTGGCACTATGCAGTGTCGTCCCGTTCTGGCATTCGTGTAGCTTTCAATGCCAAAATTTGGCACAAGTCCTTCCAGGATCTTCCAGATGTATATTACTGCATACCTCTCCCGCCTTCTCTCCAGGGAGTAGAGTCTTAGCTGTTTCAGCCTTTCCCAGTAGCTGAGCAGTTGCAAAGTGAAAATCTTCTTTGTGAATCTCCTCTGGATTGCTTCAAGGTCTGCTGTTAATTTCACACTGCTTGGTGACCACAGCTGTGAGCAGTAATCCAGGCGGCTGAGGACGAATGTCTTCCAGAGGATCATCATGGTTTCCTTATCTCTGGTTCTGAATGTTCTCAGGATCCATCCAGCCAATCGTCTGCACTTTGTTGCCATTCTGGTAATGTGCACTTGGAAAGAGGTATCATCACTCATGTCGATACCCAGGTCTCTCACTGATTTAGGCTCTGGGATTGAAATTCCCTGTGGACCAGTGTACTCTGTAAGTTTCATATTCAGTTTTGGACGTTGGTAGCGCAGGGCTTGGAATGTTTCAGCATTAGACTGCATATTATTGTCCTCAGCCCATCTGTAAACTTAGTCCAATTCCTGCTGCAGGTGTGCAAAATCACTGGAGTTCTGTATTTTCTGCGAGATTTTTGTATCGTCTGCGTAGCTTGCAAGAGTGGCTATCCGGGCACTTGAAGGCATATCTGAGAGAGCGACTATAAAAAGCAATGGTCCCAAGACAGTGCCCTGTGGAACACCGCTCATTATTTGTGTTTTCATAGAGGTGACTCCATTAGCCATTACTGCCTGACTTCTATCTTTCAGAAAGTCATGTAACCACTCTCCAAGTTTTCCAGCTATGCCAAGATCACGCAGTTTGTGGCATATCACACCATGATCCACTTTGTCAAAAGCTTTTGCAAAATCAAGATATATTACGTCCATATTGGAGTTGTTGAGTAACTGCCTCAACACCCAGTCGTAATGTTGTAAGAGCTGGGTCAGGCAGCTCCTACCTGGTCGAAAGCCATGCTGGGTATCACTCCGCAATTTATTTTCTTCAAGGAATGCGATTCGTTTTCCTCTCATTATACTTTCCATGACTTTGCTGATGTGTGAAGTCAGAGAGATAGGCCTATAGTTTTTGGCATCTGCTCTGCTTCCCCCATTATGGATTGGGCATATTATTCCCTCCTTCAGCTTGCTTGGCAGTCTTCCGTTTGCGAGAAAGCTCTGGAAGAGGATCTGGAGGGGTTTTGCCAGGGCATGCTTACACGATTTAAGGAGGATTGCTGGGAAACCATCAGGGCCAGCAGTTGAGTTTGTGTCCACTTCATGTATAGCTAGTAGTACATCTTCTTCGCTAATGTTGATATATTCCATCGTAACTGCCTCACTGGTTATAGGGGAGGTAGCACAGAAGTCCACTGGTTTGTTCACTTGTCTGTGCTCCAATGGAATGGTGAAGACACTTTTGAATTGCTCATTCAGTACCTCACTGATCCTAGTTGGACTGTCTATGAGGGAGCCATCCTTTTCGAAGAGGGGTCCAATCTTGCAGCGTACTGAGGCTGCTTCTTTTGCGTAATGAAAGAAGGCCTCTGGGTTTGACTTAATGGGTTTCCCTTCTGTCTGTCCGCAGTATGACATATTTTGGTACGTGTACTTCTGCATCCTCTATATCAGGGCTGAGGTGAGTTTCCACGAGTGCTATGCATAGGGCTTGATTGCATGCAGCAAGGTCTCTCAGGAAAGAAATTTTGCTTTTATTATTATTATGCAACAGGCCCCCAATATTTAGTAAAAATATTGGCGTGATGCCTGTGCAGGCGTTAGGGGAGGCCATCCCATGTCTGTTGGCTGTGGTGGTCTTGCGCAGTGGGGGGGGGAGGTTCCTCGTCTGTGCTTGGCGTAGCCACGTCAGCTGCTGCATAATCTTTTGCGCCATGCACAAAAAAGTCTCTTGCTCAGCTGCTGCGTTGCGTAAGATTTCTGAAGAGCGCACGTCCTTGAATTTTCTCCTTGGGGACATCTGTCGTCTTTCCTCAGGGAAGTTTTTATCCTTTAAACCTTTGTAGTTTTGGCGGGGTGTCTGGTGGGCAAACCGGCAGTTTTTGCCGTCTTCCCCATGCCAACATTTGCCTTGCATGTAAAATTTGCAAGTTTTTGGGTGCCTTCCAAATTTCTTCTTTCCTTTGGTGTCTTGGATGGCATTGGATCCACCTTGCGATTTTCTACTTTTTGTTCTTCCTTTTCTTGTGGGTACTATCTTCCACTGGTTATCTATTGGGGTGAGGGCTCCTTTCCTTTGTAGGACCACTGGCACATATATATATATATAATAAAATGCAGACACTATAATGTTACGAGGTACTAATTCTCTCCAATTTTTGTCGCGAAGTGAATTTAAGAATGTTTCATGTCCCAAAGCAATTGTCTGGTTTTTCCAATGCATGGTCTATTGAATTTGAAAATTAATACCGGATTTGTAAATTCAATAAAACAATTACGCTGATCCTGGGGATTGTTTGGAGACAAAGAGTTTATAAAAAAAGCTGGCTAGACCTGCGTCTCCAAGGAAGAAGCTACCAGTACGTCGTTAAATCGCATCTTTACACTGACTACATTAGATGGATGGAGTACATGCCTGATGATCTTACGTTATCTGAAGTGTACATAATATATACACATATATACGTACGTATTTACTTCTATACTTATATACATACATACCCACATAAATATATACACACACACATACACACACACACACACACACACACACACACATATATATATATATATATATATATATTTATTTATTTGTGTTTATGCGTATGTATGCATGTATGTGTATATATATATATATATATATATATATATATATATATATGTTGTTTTGGTGCATAATTATTTCCACTTTTGTTTCGACAAATTTTATTAACAAAAAACAATAACAACATGTAACAAAATCATATTTAAATGATTATTCCAGAGCATTTTCAGAATCTATTTCAATTACTTATTCCGATTTTCTCGGCAGACGGTCAGACGGATATTTATTGATATTTTTGTTGAATAATGAATGCTATTGTTTTTTTGGAATAAAATTCCTGGACAAAAAGCCGCAATGATTATGCACCAACCCGATATGCACTTCTTCGTTTACTACGATGAACGTTCTAGTTGATACAATCAACGGACGGACTGCTCGCGAAATTAGCGTTTAAGTGGCTGAGCACTCCATAGACACGTGTACCCTTAACATAGTTCTCGGGGAGATTCAGCGTGACACAGTGTGTGACAAGGCTGGCCCTTTGAAATACAAGGGAAACAGAAATAGGAAGAAACACGGACAAAAAATTGTGCCGGAGCTTCGTGGAATTTTAGGTGCTTTCGCTCAATAAACACTGACAACGTCGGGTCTGGGAATCGAAACCTCGATTCTATGACCACGAGTCCACAACCCTAACCACTGGTTCATTCCGCCTCAACATATTTAGTCGGATGGAAGATGGCAGAAACCCCAAGGACATATTCTACGGAGAGCCTGCTAGGAGCAAGGATGTCAGCAAAAGGGACATGAATGCCTGCGATATTAATATTAGCAACTGGGAAGCGGTTGCCAGCACCCGTGGAGATTGGCGACACATCATAGAAGAGGGAACACAAAAGAGTAAAAGAGGGAGAGAGGAGAAATGGAAAGACAAGGAGAGACGACAACAAGAAGCTATGACATTACAACCAGCCAAGCAAAGTGTTCGATACATCTGCGTCGCCTGCCAGAGGGCGACGCAGCCACAACAGGAATTGTTAAGGACATGAAATGTAAAAAAAACAGACTGGATTACTTTCTGTGCAACTCCATTGTCTCTTGACACGAAAGGATTCCACGTATATATATATATATATATATAATGTCTCTATATGTGTGTATGTGTGTGCTTCTGTGCGTGTTTCTGTGTTTATTGTGAAACCAAATATATGACACCGTAGGCATAATAGCAATTTGAACTTCTAACTTGTCTCTTGAGGTCTCCGGGTGAGATTTGTACAAATACAAAGTCAAACATATAATAACAACAACAACAACAACAACAATAATAATACTAATAATAATAATAATAATAATAATAATAATAATAATAATAATAATAATAATAATAATAATATCAATAATAGCCCCAAAGGACGAAAGTTTTAATATGAAAAAATAGCAAAGTACCGCGATCTAGTTATTGAAGTACAGAGACTATAAACATTACGTGTAAAATGTATCTCTGTAATTATAGATGCGTTGGCAACTATCCCTAAAGATCTGCACAGATGTATAGAGGTAATTGGCATAAAACCCAGTTTAGTATAGCTCAAAAAAAAAGAAAAAGTGAAAAACAGTGTTATTAGGGATATTTGGGATGTTTAGGGCGTTTGTTGGCATCTAAGATTACTTGCTTTAGTCTGATGTAAATGAAAATACTACTACTACTACTACTACTACTACTACTACTACTACTACTACTACTACTACTACCACCACTACTACCACCACTACTACTACTACTACTACTACTATTGATGATGATGATATGATGATGATGATTATGATGATGATTATGATGATGATGATATGATGATGATGATTATGATGATGATGATGACGACGACGATGATGATGATAATAATAAAAATTAAATGCAATACACACAGTACAGGTGTTTCTTATTGATATAATGACAAATGTTACAGTAATATGTGTTTTTGTGTTCATATTTGTTTATGTAGGTGTGTCGGTGTGTATGTGTTCGTGAGTATGCATGTATGCATATGTGTTTCTATGTTAAAATAGTAAAAAAAAAAAAAAAAATACGCAGTAACGTACGCTCTGTTCAGTGAAAAATTAACTGACAGACATCTTATTACTTGGATTGCAATGGAATTTTCTATTTATTATATCAAAAATGACAGTCGCTCGGAGACACAAAGTGAAATTCAATTAGGATGTTTATATATATATATATATATATATATATATATATATATATATATATATATATATATATATATATATATATATACGTGTGTGTGTGTATGAAACACATGCACACATATACAAATATGCTTCGTACATATAGACAGTTAAATGTGTATATTATGTTAATATTCGGCGTCGCTAAAATAAATATTGACATGATCTCTTGTAAAACCAGACACCTTATTCACAGTATATTGATGGCAAAATAATTATAAACTTTTAATAATCTCGACTAGTTTATATAATTTGTTTGTATTTTACATATTTAGAGAAACTAGACTTTCTAGTGATGTCGACAGATGGTAGGTATTAACTTCATAAGCCTGAAGGTAAATCAATTATTTACAGATTTTTACGATGATCTCCATAACTACTTTTATCCAGTTAACTAACGAATATGCCGATGAAATTGATTTCTAAGTTTTTACCTCAGAACACCCATAAATAATCCCAGCAGGGATTATGGCTGAAGCAGTATCTGCATTTTGTTATTTCTTTAAACATTAATTATTAGCCTTTTTCTTTAGCATTACACATTAAGATAACTTCATTTCTATTGTTTTCGTTTAGAACTTTAATTCCCTATGTAAGCAGACAGTCGCCATATTAACTTTAAGATAATTATTTACTTATTGACTATTTCATACCGTTAATAGGGTATTAAAATACAACTTCCTGAAATTGCTTTAGGAATTATTTAGAAAATGAACTTATACTGAAGATAAAGAGATAGGGAGGTATTATTCAAATGTCAATATCTAAAGTTGGTTTTGAAAGCACATTGTGAAGCATTTATGTATTATTATAAATAATTTTTGTGAAATATAAACGAAAATAATTTGAATCTAAACTCTACTTGTTGTTTTCAAAAGTTGTATTATTTGTTAAACATTTAATAATTCAATTTACGGAGTTATATTAATACTATTTAAACATGTACAATGGTGTGTATATCAAACTGATATTGCGAAATATATGTGTAAGTAAAACGCATATACTGCATGCCGCATTCAAAAAAATCTATTCGATTGACTGGTATAGTCTGTGTCATAGACACAATCCAACCTCAGGCAATATATATTCACTATGTATTCGCAATTTGTGCCGATAGCAAGAGACACTTTTCACTAACGAAATGTTTTGTCTCAAGTGAACATCACTCAGGCAATGTGAATTTATTCCATTCTGCCTCTGTCCTTACGATGGCATCAACATTTCAGGGTTCGAATATCAAAGAGGTTTCATAGCATTTGTCCCAAAGCATCCGACTGAGGTAGATTTTCATCTTTCATCCTTCCGTATTTAGTAAATAAGTACCAAACTTTGGGATGTGCATTGGTAGAGCGTTTGGACTCGTCGCAACGGATGCCATGTATTTGTTCAACACTTTGCGTTATAGGTTCAAATGTCGGCATAGCCTGCTTTGGTGGTGAACACAACACGTTATCACCATCATCTGGCTCCTTGTGTTCATACTGTGGAGTCCTCTTTGTTGCAAGTATTTCGGTGACTGTTATTGTTTGTAGGAGAGTATGCTGAAAAATTCCTGGCTTAGTGTATTGGCTGCATACAATTTGCTGAGCCGCATTGATAACAGCCTGTATGGTTGATGGACTAGAATACGTATTACAAAATAATTAATCCACCTACAATTATCTAACGCACACTCAAATATAACAGATTGTAATGCGAACGAAAATTGCCTCTCTATATGCATTATCATTAATGGGTTGTCACGAGAAGAAACTTCACGAAGACTTTACCCAAGTTTTCGGAGACGCATTCTACAAGTAGCTAAAAGAAAACTGGAAAAGGTACTAACATGTTTGTTTAATGTAATACAGGAAGATCTAAATACACCTATGGAATCTAATATTCCAATATATAATATAAGCAACAGTATTCGCGATGGAGTTTAATCAGAAATAAATTTCAGATACTTTATCATGAATAAATGTACACTAATTGAAGCTAATATCAACAATAGTCTCACAGACTGAAAGCAATAAATACTTTTCATATTCTTTAACCCTGAAAATACCATAGGCCAAATTCATTTCCACTCAACAAAAATTGTCAGAAATGAAACACGACCAAGAGTGACGAAAGAGTTAAGACTACAAAAATATATTAATACAAAGAAGATTACTTCTTAATCTTATAAATGGAATAGAAATGGTAAAATATTTAGATAACCATGATCGCAGGAAAAAGTAATAGTAAGGCCTAGAAAAATGTTTTACCATTTATGTCTACATTTAATGCAAATAAATATGAAGTAGTTCACGATATTCAAAACAACTTACCTCTCCTAGTACGAGATCAAACGATAAAAAGAAATTGGATAACGAAGAAATCTCCATGAAATATAACCACATTTAAAACAAATAACCTATCCTACTTGATGATGAAGCGATGAAAAAATATCAGATAATCAGCAGATTATCAAAAGCAGAACGCAGCTGAAGACAGTTAAACATATTTTTACTAGAGCAAAGTATTGCAAACAAGCGTTCAACTCCATGGATACTCTATGAATTAGAGGGAGCAGTGCTACAGATGGGGTTGGGGTTCAAACTTAAGAATGAAGAAGTCTTAAAAAAAAACTCCATTGGTTACTAATAAACTTTAACTTAAATCATTGCTTTGCGAATGCTTGGTAAGATTGGACAGATTGAATTATCTCTCGCAAAAAAAAAAAAAATGAGAGGCAAGTTTTGTTAAGTGAAATGAGAAACAAAACGTGCTGGAATGAAGCTGCCGAATTTTAAGATATTTCCATTTTTGAAATGCTCAAAATAAACCACGGAACTACAACGGTTAAAGAACGCGGGACAATCCATAATGATATATGAAGCCAACATGAACAATTGACAATTAGTTTGAATAGATTACGACAAACATAGAGCGAAATGAGTTTTCAGATACACATAAATGTCTT
Source organism: Octopus bimaculoides (assembly GCF_046866305.1). Classification (NCBI taxonomy): domain Eukaryota; kingdom Metazoa; phylum Mollusca; class Cephalopoda; order Octopoda; family Octopodidae; genus Octopus; species Octopus bimaculoides. Next base: position 33,438,809 of record NC_142932.1, read on the forward strand.
TGCACGTGCGTATTCAAATATACAATATGCATTCTTTGAAAACTTTAACCTAACCAATCAAGCTCCTAGCTTAACAATCCTCACATTATTGTTTATAAGAAATTACCTGTCATTAAAATTCCTTACTTAACACACTTTATGCTATGACACGATAACTTCATTCCGCTCCACCTGCAACAAATTCACAACTCATTATAGATTGTCATTACTGTAGCTACTATACACATATTCGTTTTATAAGCGACTGCTGTGCGTAACTGGTTTAAATATAAGTTTAAAAGAACGGGTATATCTAAAAGAAAAGCTACTCCTGTATTTTCACTTTTAATTTTACTAATAAAATGTCATTTATATATTACTTGAAGAGTAAAATATTTTATAACTACTATGGACGATCTTGTCAATTGGTTTTGCACTTGGGGTTCAACGGAAAGTTACGTTTCAGCACGACCATGTAACCCTGCGCTCTTTAGAGATAGCCGTTATGGCGAATGCCCTGTAATGTTGAAGGTTTGGAGGTGAATATATATATATATATATATATATATATACACGAGTCGATTTTGTAGTCTGAAACTGACAGAAACAGGTCATAGAAACAGGTCGTGTATATATATATATATATATATATATATATATATATATATATATATACGACCTGTTTCTGTCAGTTTCAGACTACAACATCGACTTGTAACACATTAGTAGGATGGCTGAAAGATATAATAGACGCTTGTCAGAATGCCACGCAGTGGGACAGCGTATAGAATCATGGATTTGGGACACTTCTTCCCACGCAGCCACACCTGGCAGCACATGCTCACAGACACACATATATTTGTTTATTCTTTTACTTGTTCCAGTCATTTTACTGTGGCAATGCTTGAGTACCGCCTTATAGACATGATAGCTGCTCACTTCTGCATGCAATATATACATATATATATTTTAAGCGTACACACAGTCCCTGAATTTGCAACAGTGGAGACGCAATGACTCGGTGGTTAGGGCAATGAACTCGTGGTCGGAGAATCGCAGTTTCGATTCCCAGACCGGGCGTTGTGAGTGTTTATTCAGCGAAATCACCTAAGCTCTACGAGGCTCCGGCAGGGGATGGTGGCGACCACTGTTGTACTCTTTTGCCCCAACCTTCTAGTACGCTTTCTTCCTGTTTCTTGAGTAACGCTGCAATGGATTGGCGTTCCGTCCAGCTGTGGGGAACGCATACGCCATAGAATACGGGAAACCGGGCCCATGGGCCTGGTGAGACTTTGAATGTACGAAGTTTATCGTGTTTCGTTATCCCCACACACACATATACGTAGACACACACACATACACACACACACACACACACTCACACACACACACACACACACACACACACACACATATATATATATATATATATATATATATATGTATATATATATATATATATATATATATATATAATATTAGGGACAAAATCCAAAATTACAGGTAAAAAACTCAATTAAAATCAATTTATGAAAAAATAAAATTAAATTGAGCCTTATAGATAAAGTATATATAACATATATAGTTTTAGGGAAAATAACCAATTTTCAAGAACTCATCGATGAAAATCCACTATCACATATAGAAAAATTAATAATTAAAAGCACAATAAATGAGTATAATATAAAGTAAAGTAAATATCATAAGATAAATATAATAAAAAGATTACATGTGTTTCATAACTAATTTTAAAATAGAAAAGAAATTTAAATCGATTAAAATCAATTGAAATTATCGAAAATAAATTCACGGAAAAATTTGGATGAGTACTGTTTTTCACTTTGCTAAAGATTTTCTACTATTTGAAAATAATATGTATTCATGTTTTTTATATTATTCATTTGGTTCTTTATAGATTTTCTTTTAAAGTTTCAGTTTAGAGCTGCGGCCATGCTGATGCACCACTGTAAAATTATTGAGATTATTTTTAATAGATAACTTATTTAACACTAAATTATTTAGAAATTATAGTTTCATTTCAACATAATATTAGAACTTCCATTTGAATAGTGTTGATATATTTTCGATTATTTTTGATTAATAATATTTGATTAATTATTAATCTTTATAGTGTATAATATCGTTAAAGTTTTTTTTTAAATCAAAACTTTGTATATATATATAAAGTTTAATCTTTTATTCTTAATAATTTTTTCTTTCCTAATTTTTTCATTCATAATTTTTTCATTCATATTTTTTTATTATTACGTTTGTAGAAATAAATAATCTTGTATTTTTCTATTATTCAATTGATCTTTAATTATAATTAAATAAACGTCTTTAGCTTTAAATAGTATAGCTTTAACTATTACACCGGTTAAATATGTACTAATTTTATCTTCATTATTATTTTAAACTTAAACTTCGTTCAACTTGTATTTAAAACTATGATAATTTAAAACAATGATAATTTAAAACAATGATAATTTATGTAAGATGTTTTTTGTATATAATATACATGTTATTATAATGGATGAAGGGATGATTATTGAATGGTTATTATTTTGATATTATGATATTTTTAAAATAATTTTTCTATCTTTATATAATAAGTATTTCATATTAATTCATTTGGTACTTATTGTTGGTTGAAATATATATATATCTAATTATTGTTCTACTTACGATCTGACGAGTAGCTATATTTTTGAATAGAATTTATTTTCGATAATTTCAATTGATTTTAATCGATTTAAATTTCTTTTCTATTTGAAAATTAGTTATGAAACACGTGTAACCTTTTTATTATATTTATTTTATATTTACTTTACTTTATATTAAACTCATTTATTGTGCTTTTAATTATTAATTTTTCTATATGTGATAGTGGATTTTCATCGATGAGTTCTTGAAAATTGGTTATTTTCCCTAAAACTATATTTCTCTCTCTCTCTCTATATATATATACACTTATAGGCCCGCACAAATGCGCGCACAAATGCACACCCTACTCGATACAATTATACATGTTTATAGCAAGAAAGCCATAACTCGAAATACTAACACAAACACGAACAGGTCATAGAGAAGTCGAACCATCTCTTTTCGTGCAATATTAGAAATTTCGATCTTTCAAAGACTTTATATTCCAATACTATGCAATATTATCAAAAGAAATGCTGATATTCTTTTTTAAAATGTGCTGATAATCGTTATGAATTTCAAACATTTACAATTGTAGATTAGCTCCATATAGATCCTCGGAATTTGATTCCAGATAAAAAATAAAAACAGACTCATATTTCAAAACATTTTTAAATAGCACACATACAAGTTGTGTAAAAAAAAATCATTATATCTCACCTGCCCAATTGTGTTGACTGGTGATACTTCCATTTATATTATAGCATAAAAAACTTTCACTTGTTTATTTTTTCTCTCTTATCATTTTTATTTATTTACATATTTATTTTCTCATTATATATAATACTTTACGTTTACTACGCGTGTAAGATTATGTGCATAATAATATTCATGATCGCACATTACCCATGCACACACATACACACACATACACACACACACAAACAGATATACACACACACATATATATGTATATACATATTTACATAAATACATATATATGCACACATAATCAACACAAAGAGTAAGAGACACTGACATACACATATGCATATAGCATGTATTTTCCTTATATATTCTTAAAGCACAATTTATTTCATTATAATGTATACTGTATATTGTATGACATTACAATTTCTAATAAGTTGGAGTATGTACATCCATACATACGTATGTAGGTGCGTAGGTATCAATTTTTGCATATATGTGTGCGTGTATATATATATATATATATATATATATATATATATATATATATATATATATATATATATATATATATATATATATATATACATATATATATATCTATATATATATATATATATATATATATATATATATATATATATATATATATTTATATATATATATATATATATATATATATATATATATATATATATATATATATATACATATTCCGGTATATTTATCGATTTTTATTCAGTACCAATAAGATTCCTTTGGTAAATTGTATATATATATATATATGTTATAGTTATAATTCAAAATGCGTAAATACGTAGCTATTTACTATTTACATGACTAAATTTTTTTTTATTTCTCACCGGTTTCACACAATGTACTTTTTTCTTGTACTCAGAATAATTCATTCTTCTGTATGCTTTCTATCTTTTGTAGAGTTGGGGTTAACCTTCGTTCGCCTACCGAAAATTGACGGACTCTCTTATCGGAAGTGACGAAATTTAGTTGGTTTTACTTGAATAGTCTTATTTCTCTTCATTTAATACATAATCAAACAGATTGATACCTCGTTCTTATTGACTGACTATAGTACAAGGAAATCATTCATTATCTGCAGGTATATGCAAATTAATTAATAAATATTTATAAACATTATTTTTAATGATATTTTCCCTCTATATGAAACAGTGTTTGCTACAAAATATGTAGATGAAAAAATATAATAGTATAAGAACGTACGCATCAAAAATATGCGATTAATATCCGTTGCAGGTGGAATATATGATTGATATTCATAAACAACACAGATACATCCATCAAATATGCCATGCTCCAGAAACTGTTTGTGTTCCATTGTTACTATAATAAAGTAAATATATTGATATTTACATATAGGTACACATATATGCATACATACATGCATACTCATACAGTCATATACACACACACACTCTTATATATATATATATATATATATATATGTGTGTGTGTGTGTGTGTGTGTGTGTGTGTGTGCATCTATAGATATGCTTATATTTGTACGTGTGTGGTGCGTAGGCATACATGCGTTCTGTAAGAATGTCGTGTGTTTTGTCCTTATTTGATTTAATAATGGTCTGCTAAGCTAAAGTTCATTTCTCTCAGAAACACTCAACATTGTCTACATGCACAAAGCCGGGTCATGCTCCGTCTTTTTACTTCCTCTTCAAAAGCAGTCTATTGATTGACAAATCCTTTCTAGTTAGTATATAGCTTCTTTGTAGAAGGAAAATTCCACTACAACTTTCAACAGGATTAATGCATTTATATAGTATATATTGATGTCAAATACATTGATAGGCTGTATTAGAATGCCTTCTTTCCATGTTTTAATACTTCTGACAAATATTTTTGACAGCGCATCAAATCATTTTGATTATGGTCAGCAAACCTAAATGTGATATTATGAACGGAATAATCATTCTTAACTAAACCAAGAATGTTGCGTCCTGAGATGCGTGTATTATTTGGATTTCGTTTTAGTTTTCGTATTTTATCATTTATAAGTTTCAAACTCGGCATTCTTGATTATAAAACATTTCTTCATTTCCATTTGTATACGTAAAAGCTTTCCGTGTTATCTTAAAACTTTCGTAACATTTCATGTTTGTGTGATGGCCTCAAATAAGTAATTTCTATTCTACAATGTATGTAGTCTCGATTTTCGAAAATCACGCATCCGTTGATGTGTATCCTAAAAATATTAAAATCTCTCGAATAAACTCATCTGATAAAACATAGTAACTGTAACTGTAGATAGCTACTTAGAAATATTGTACCTATGGGTGCATATCACTCCAGCATGGACTTGCCCAATTAAGTACAATAACATTGTTAAAGTGTTTTCAGTAATATACGAACTTCACTCACTACATCTAAAGTGCGTTTAATGACGTTGGTGTTTCGCCAGCGCTGGTGAAAATATTGGCGTGTGGAATCATAAAGTTCATGACTCAGACTACTTACATAACCCACTATATAACACTGTATTTGATAGCATATCAGGCAGTCAGCTATTTGGCTACAAATGTCTCATAATTCGCTATTGTACAACGTACTTCTAAGATATTGCCCGGTTAACAATTATATCACATGGCAGAACATCAAATCTCTAGCGCGGCTAACGACTCGGATACACCAAACTTCATATGACTGTATCACACGAAGGTTTAAGTATTTAATCCTTGCTGTCGCAATACGCTGCAACTCAACCATGTGGGCAAAGCAATCCTTGTTGAAACCAAATCGCATCCTGTTTAGTTACTCCCGTATAAAGACTGCAGCCACTGAGGGTCCTTATTTCACTGAACGATGAGTGACAAATTAACTCGCGACAAAATCATGCAATACACAGTGCAGTACACAATAGTTATGTATACACATGAAACATGCCTCGCTTCATGCTCTCTTTGCCTCTTTCTCAAAACTGTGTTTAATTATTTGTGAAATGTAGGACAGCATTTAATATATCTTCCTCTGTTCCGTTTCATAACATAGCAGAACTGTTCATCTTTCATAACATAAATGGAAAATCAATGTTCATATCGTTAATAGATGCCTTCTGTTCAAACTATCTCCTGTATTCTGATGTAATTCGAGCAACCAGTTTATGTAACTGCATACAATCTAATCTCACCAGAAAATAGTTTTTTTCAATCAGACATAACAAGCGCTTCCTGTTACAATATGTTTGCATCACGAAGAAAACAATTTCAAATTTTCGCGGTATGTAGAATAAGGGCCTAACCGCATAAACCACACAAATGCCATTTCACTACATATAGGGACCATAATATCATTTCGAAACTATATTCCACTATACTAATAATTACTTCACGAAAGAGAACTGTAGGATATCCGAATCAAACTGACAATAATCGTCGTAGTAACATATTGAACTTGCTGTCAAATATTTATTCATAAACACACTTGGCGTGTGGCCTAGTTGTTAGGGGGTTGTACTCAAGATGGTAAGATCGATGTTTCGAATCGCTGACTGGGCGCTATATTGTGTTCTTGAGCAAAATGTTTCATTTCCTATTGCTCCAGGTCACTCAACTGTAAACGAGGGAAACCGGTCAGTTCAGATGATATATATTGATTCTGATCACATATACGGCATAGACATCGCGTAACCGGCCCCATGATTCTTGGAGTTGAGGCGGTAATGAATAGGCAAATCCTCCCTTCAGTAGAGGTGGTAATGTATCCTTTTGTATTTTATTCTTAACAGAAAAATGCTTTCTAATGTTCAGAACTAGAATTGAGCCTAAATCTGAGCCAAGCCGCATCTCATATATCTGTCATGTTTTCAAACCTCATTTTAAACTTGTCAAATGATGTAGAAATTTTCGAGTCTGCAATAAATATATTTGGAAAACCACGTAATTCTCTGTACCTATCAGTTAACCTGTCTCTACACCCTTTTCTAATGCATACAGATATCAAAATTCTTAAATAGATATAAAAAATGTGTTTTTACTGACGTTTTCCTATTTCACATATTTACATGCCGACATTAAAACATATTGAAGTGAAATGATATATATTGTAAACGGAGGTGTATGTGATCATAAAAGTTACTTTGAAAATACATTATGGCATGTGTTACAATCATAGTGAATTCTACTCGACGTTAGAATAATAGCCAATATCTGTAAGAACAACACGAGATATTATCTTAAAGAAAAATAGTTTCCTCTACAGTATAACATTTACATTCATCGATTTAATAGTAATCAAAAGTCAACTGAAAGGTAGACGATGAGATCAAGTTTATTGAAAGTATGAAAATATACTATGTTGTGTGGTATGTAAAAGTCATTAGCTTGGGATATCAGAAAGATAATATATTCCATCTCCTGTGAATATTATGACATTTCCGTTGAAATGAATAGCCAAAAATTAGCTAGACAGATACTGAACAAAGCTAGCGTTAATGTTAACTTTGGGTTATTTATGTATTTTTATTTTATATATTCATATAGCAGTGAAGAGTAGTTGAAACAAAATAACTGACAAGAGTGTTTCTACGAACTAAATACAAATTCGTTCTCCCGTGTGTAATATTGTGTGTTAAGAGACTTGGATCAAACAAGATTATCTAAGCAATTACAGCCTAAAATGCCCTCTACCGTTGCTTATTATCAAAATAAATAAATAAGTAAGTAAATAAACAAGGAAGAAACATAAAACTAATATTGGTGATAATCAGCATCGCAACGTTACTACATATATTTTGATGTGTATCTGTTGATCAATCTTATCGTAACAGATTACAGCATCAAATATAACCGAGATATAGTACTTGACGTTACCATGTGATTAATGACCACATCACAACGTATCTGCTTTGCTTATATCATTTAAACTAAAATGCGAGGAACCGATCTTCTGGAACTTATATCCTTTCCTTTTTTTTTATTTTATTTGTCAGAAAAAGCTACACTTTTCGATTTTTTAGCTACGAAATGGTGGTAATTTTCACGCAATGTATCGTGCGATATATGTGTCAAACCAACATAGAAATTCGTAGAAATTTGAAAAACAACAAAAACTCTACTTTTCAAAATAGTGTGTTTTTTTTTTAATATTTACATTTACTGCAATTTTCAAGGGAGAGAAAAGTCAATTGCATCAGTCGCACAACCGCAATATGGCGTTGGATTACTCTGTTTGTACACATATGTCTGCGTATATGGATACACACACACACACACACACACACACACACACACACACACACACACATACACACACACACATATATATATATATATATATATATATATATATATATATATATATATATATATATATATATATATATACATATATACATACATATATATATATATATATATATGCATGTATATATACATGTATATATGTGTGTGTTTGTGCAGTGTCTGTGGTCGCGTTTGTATGCGTGTGTATTCATACAGATATGTATGTCACATAGTGATACATATTACCATTAATTAATTGTAAGTAAAACACTATTTATGTTACAGGCTTTCTTACTCTTCTCCCTTTCTTGCAAGGTGTATAATGCTGTAGTACATTCGAGAACAGTAGCACCTATTTCAAAGAAAGCGATTGATTTATTTTAATTACGCCTTTTAAGTTACAATAGAGATGCTCTATAAAGATCACTTTGAGGTTAGAAGCATTCTGCTATAACCTGGTTCCATGACATTTGTATAATAAGTTACTTCATATAATAGAAGTATTATGAAGTTCAAAAGCAAACAAAGAGAACAAAGTCAAATATCCACGAGCAAATCTCTTCTCTTCATGATCGTCACCTTTTAAGTTCATAGTCTTTTTCTATATCATATTTTCCCTCTATATCTTCCTCAACTCAAGCCTGCTTATACTGCCCGTGTTTATAACAGCCACTTTATCAATATTTGATAATATTTATCAACATCATTATTCCCTACGTGAATGTCAATATTCCTCGATATCGTTGTTTTCATCACTAAATCTCCCCCTCCTCCTCTCTTTCTCCTTTCATCATCTACATCGTTGTGCCTGCCAGAGGTAGAATTACTGAAAATCGTTTTCACAGTTCAAATGATGTTGTCTAGAGTATTTTCACGTGAACACATCAAAGCGGCGTTCTTTCTATATGAATGGCAGCTGTTTCCCAGCTTCTCTTTCAATAACTACATTCTAGTTTCCGGATATCTTTCGAACAATTTATTTGCATATATTTTCAGTATACCACTGAATAATCGAATGGAAACTGGTTATATTTAAACTGTGTCCCACCCTTTATCACATGATATTTATTGCGCAAACAGATAACTAAAACAGGCAATAAATATTTCAAAACAGTGGGGAATAGAACTAAAAGTTTTCAGAAAGCAGAACACGATGATAAACTGTTCTTCCACTTATTTTGAAGACAATAATTAAATCTACATAAACGCTTGCTGATTCAACAACCATCTAAATATTCAGGTAGGCAAAAGGTTTCTACATTTTTATTATTCTTTAATGCCCTGGCCATCTTTTAGTGTCAGCCAATCTCTCTTTTTGTTTATTTTCTCCGGAATAATTCTCAATGCAAGAAAAATATACTATCTTGATTCCAGATCTATATCTTTTGCCGGACATAATTGCCTATGTAAAATAACAGCAATTTCGTACAGGCATAACGTGACAAGTATTTTATGCTGCAATATAAGAAAATCAATACGAGATTATTTTATAAAGTGATCTAGATATTATTTAAACTTACTGGCCCTCAAGTTAGTATTAAAAATAATGAACCGAATTTGAGTTTTCTACAATCTATTCTAATATATTTCTGACAATTTGATTTGTTTTTCACATGTAAGTATAAATCAACAATATTTTACGAAATATATTTCATTTTTACAACATACAGGTATATAATGCATACGCAATTATTTACAACGCATGTAAAGTTTGTATTTCGGTCTGATTGTTGTTCCAAACCAAATTAGTTCGATGTCAGAACAACGACGAGAAAAGTTGTTCCAATAATGAAAGTGACCATCATTTCTGCAAGATTTACAACTCCCTGGTCTCGGACAATCATAAAATATGATTCAGATTGCGGCTAACAACTCACGCATAGAGTCTCTATCAAGAATATAAAGAATCAGATTGACAAGCTACCAATTCCGACGAGATTCGATTACCAATAAGTGCACACATCCATAGATATGTGTTAATTTGTGTGTGGTCGTGCATCAAATTTGGCAAACAACGGAAGAATGTAACTGGAAAATAATGCAGAGTGAGGGTCATAATTTCTGCTGACCCTGATGTCAACATATTTCAAAGGCAACAGTGTAAAACAACACGTAATCGCTATAATACAATATCTATATGTATTATATATCACACATCTCCGGTAAAAGTAAAAGGGAACAAGTTGGTAAGCACATTGTGTATTTGATTGGAATAAAACATAAAACGTACGGGATATGAATCGGAAGGTTTGAAGATAAGAAATTGTTGGTGTCATCGTGGGAGGTAAAATTACCAACAAAATGCATATGCATGAGATATTATATATATATATTATCTCTTGATCTTGTCATGATTGACCGCTAGCTACTAAATCTGTCTTTTTTATTCTCTCTCAGTTTATTCTCTCGTGTTCCTTTCAGTTGAAGAGCGTAGGCTCGAAACGTAAAAGAAATTTTCTCACCATCCCGAGCATTACACTAATACGCCTGTTTGTTGTTTTCACACCTGTCTTCGTCATATGTTTTTTTGTAAATTGCAACTATTATTTAAAAGAAAGTTGGTCGTCTTCTGTTGGTTGTTTTTTCCTCGCATTAGGTACTAAATGTGGTTATTTTGAGAAGTCCACTGTGTGGCGTTATTATTTTCTGTAATAATGCCCTTTATATAAATATGTATATGTATATGTATATGTATATGTATATGTATATATATATATATATATATATATATATATATATATATATATATATATATGTATGTATATATACCATATCGATAGAAGTAACCAGCCGTTAGGACTCATTATGAATAGGCTTCAGAAAGTACCGAGTACTGACCAGAAAATGAGTGAGGAATAAACAATTGTATTATGAACTTCATTGGAGCGTATATGTCTCTACAATCAGATGCTATACTGATGATACCTGAATGCTCGGGTACCAACCTATAGCTTAATTGGAGACTCTAGCATGAAGCACACTTCGTTCTTGAAGCACCAATGAAGTGATAGCATGATACTTCAGCAATCGACTATGAGCGGATTGCATCTTATAGCAGCAACATTTGTACACTAATGAAGTTCATAGCATGTTTATTCCTTTTCCATTCTAATATTCTAATATTAATTTCTTATATATATATATATATATATATATATATATATATATATATATATATATATATATATATATATATATATATATAATTTCTTTTTTACTTTATAATATATATATGCACACATACACAAACATATATATGCATTCATACACATATTTATATGTATGCCTATTATGGATGGATAGATGGAAGGATGTGTGGAGGATAGATGCATGCACGGATATGCGTGTGCATATAATTAATGTTTATAGTTGGCCCTCCCACCACGGGGACTCTGAGACGAAATGTAAGAAAATCAAACGCTATATAATTATAGACGTGAGATGGTTGTTGCAGTGTATATGTTGTTGATGCTAAGCAAAAATCATTAAGAAATATATAATTAAGTATGGGCACATACTTTAATGCAACTTATTTATGAATTGACCAAAGGAGAACAAGCAACGCCTTGTATTTTGCTCATTATGTAGTTGATTAATGTGAAAAGCCCGATATTTTTCTCTTAGATCAAAGTGCTGACCCTAATGTTTGCAATATACAGTAGTTGCTAAATTAACTGCAAAACAAACCGAATGTTTGGACACATTAATGAATACATACATACATGCATACATACATACATACATACATACATACATATATACATACATACCTATATATATATATATATATATATATATATATATATATATATATATATATATATATATATATATATATATATATATATATACATATATATATATAAATATACATACATACATACCTATATATATACATACACAATCATATATATGTATATGTATATATATATATATATATATATATATATATATATGTATGTGTGTGTGTGTTAGTAAAAAGATATAAAGACGTATAGATATATTTCCCATAGGCTCAGCGTAGCTGTGTTGTAGAAAGTTTCCTTCCCAAAAACATGGCTCCGGGTTCCGTTCCACTGCGTGGCAGCTTCGGCCAGTATCGTTTACTATATATTCCGGTCGACCAAAGCATTCCGAGCAGATTTAGTAGGCGGAAACTGAAAGACGCCCGTCCTACACATGTATATATATATATATATATATATATATATATATATATATATATATATATATATATATATATATATATATATATATATGTGTGTGTGTGTGTGTGTGTGTGTGTATGTGTGTGTGTGTGTGTGTGTGTGTGTGTGTTTGTGTTTGTGCGCGTGTGTGTGTGTGTGCGTTCTGTGTGTATATGTATGTATATGTATATATGTATATGCGTGTATATCTGTTTGTCCCCTACCATTATTTGACAGCCGATGGTGGTGTGTTTACGCCCCCGTAATCTAGCGGTTCGGCCAAACAGACGGATAGAATAAGTACAAGGCTCACTAAATGCGGCGCTGAAGCATGGCCGCAGTCAAATGACTGAAATGAGTAAAAGAATAAAATGAGAAAAGAAGTTATATAAATATACTTCAAATATAAATGCACACACATATTTCATATATAAATTTATTTATATATATATATACAACAGTTAACGTGGATGCAGAGGGTACAGAGTCAACGCCACACGAACCATTGTCCAAGACCACCACAGATGATGGATCAGGGATGGCCACCGCTAACACCAGGAACCCCTGCACAGATATCACACCCATATTCCTACTGAATATCCGGGGCCTATTACGAACAGGCGGCAAAGACAAGTTCCTATACTTGAAAGACCTAGTAACATGCAATCAAGCAATATGCATGGTGCTTACCGAAACGCATCTAACACCTAATATAGCAGATGCGGAGATAAATATACCAGAGTATGCCGTACTCCGAACAGACAGAAGGGATAGAAGTCATGGGGGAGTTGCAATGTACATCCGAGAAGATGTCACACCCCTACTACTACTATCACACTCAAACTCTGTATGTGATACTTTAATAGTACACATAAAACAAATTGATGTAGTTGTATGCTCAACATACCGTCCACCAAATACCGCAAAACAGGAAGGTAAATTTGAGGACAGCCTCAGACGCATAGAAGAGGTCCTGACAAATCTGGACCAACACATCAATATACTTTTCCTAGGCGACTTTAACCTCCCAAATGTTAAATGGCCTGAAGGTCACATCCTCTCTGGGATTTCACTGCATGAACAAAGACAGGCAAAATCATTGCTAGAACTATCCAACATGCTGTTCATGGAACAAGTGATACTCCAACCAACCAGGGGAAGCAATATTTTAGATCTCTGCTTCACAAACAATGTGAGCCTAATCCATAATGTGAAAATAACGCCCACGTCTCTCTCAGATCATAACATTATAGAATTAACTATGTATGGTCCTAGACAACCCACTGACACCCACCCCACCAGGAGGACTCAAGCAATATCCAACCTGAATTTCCACAGGGCGGACTGGAAGTCAATTCGCAGAGAGATTCAAAATCAAAACTGGCAAGACAGCCTTTCTATACAAGACAATGACCTCAAACTAAGTCATTTTATGTCAACCATACAAGACATATGCACCAAATACGTGCCATATAGAAAGACCAGCAAACATGCCAATAGAATTCCTAGAGACAGGAAAATCCTTATGAGACACAGAACAAAGGTCTCAAACCAGTTAAATAGAGAACTGGAGGATAGGAAAAGGGCTAAATTAAAACTAACACTATTAGAAATAGAAAACAAAATTAAACTCTCCCATGACAAGGAGAGAGCAGAGAAGGAGAAGAGAGCAGTAGAAAGCATAAAAACAAACCCCAAGGATTTCTATAGATTTGCAAAGGAGACTGCTACGGTACAGTATAAGATAGGACCCCTATTCCTGCGTAATGGCTCACTGACTGCAGATCCCACATGGATAAGTGAAGTGCTCAGTACACAATTCAAGAGTGTATTCACTTCTCCTCTGAGTCACATGCAGATAAAGAACCCAGCTGATTTCTTTGACAATAGCAGTCAGCAGAAAAAGACTGCATCCATTACCTACATCGACATTGAAGAGGAAGATGTGATAGCTGCCATAAATGAAATGAGCTCAAATTCGGCAACTGGCCCCGATGGTTTCCCAGCTGTCCTCTTAAAGTCGTGTAAACAAGAACTAGCAGGACCACTCCGGATACTCTTCCAGAGTTTCCTTGCAAATGGTAAACTTCCCAAAAAGCTGAAGGAAGGCACCATATGTCCTATCCATAAAGGTGGAAGCAGAGCAGAGGCTGGGAACTACAGGCCCATCTCTCTGACTTCACATATTAGCAAATTCATGGAACGAATTGTCAGAAGGAGATTGATTGCGTTCCTAGAAGAAAATGACTTGCTGAATGAGACCCAGCATGGTTTCCGTCCAGGTAGAAGCTGCCTCACGCAGCTCTTGCAGCATTATGACTGGGTCCTGAAGCAGCTACTTGACCATTCAAGTGAACTGATCTGAGATCGTGTGCTGGAACGAAAACAATTGCAGCGTGGAAGGTGTTTATAAGCCATTTAAAATAACACACAAAATCCGTAAGATTCACTTCAACATTTAACTTTAATTTGTCAAAATATTTTCGTCGCTTTGAGACCGCGACCTGTTCACTGACAAAATTCTGTGCTGCATCTCTGTGAGAATTTTGTCAGTGAACAGGTCGCGGTCTCAAAGCGACGGAAATATTTTGACAAATTAAATTTAAATGTTGAAGTGAATCTAACGGATTTTGTGTTTTATTTTAAATGGCCTATAAACACCTTCCACGCTGCAATTGTATATATATATATATATATATATATATATATATATATATATATATATATATACGCACAAAATCAGTGTTTTTATTAATCTATATATCATATATGACATATGTTGTGTATGACATACATGCGAATAGAGTTAACACAATAGAGATTATAAGATGAGAATTTGAAGCCATTCAGAAATTTACTCACAGAAAATACATAAACCATGGAACACGTCACTGATGTGGCAGTCCATTGTGTATATTCGAAGATAAAACAACGTAATTGTACGTCATAAGCTGTAAAACATTTCAATATTTTATGAAAACGCATTACATGGTATTCTTTTCACTTGTTCGTTGTAAACTTTTCAATGTGAAATATCCCAGATGTCAAAATGCGGCGAAATTATTGAAATGTTCGAATGAAACATATTATTGTGCAAAATAGAAAATACGTGATGTTATATTTTTGTGTAACCTATATACTTAGGAAAATAACTATAAAATAACAATATTTACCGCATGCAATTTCACAATTACATATACAATTGTTTATATGCTACTCAATTGTCAATATAAAGTTAAGCTCTATGCGGATACAATTTTATAAGAAAACGATAAACATGATCACTGTTATCATTAGAATCTAAATACCCCGAAAGAAAAAATTATATATGTTTTTTTTTTCAGATCAATATTTAAGAGATGAGGAATTATGTGCATTATTTGCATTTGATGGATATTTGTCCTCATCTTGTTTGTTGTTAACACACCGTTTCGGCTGGTATACCCTCCAGCCTTTTTCAGGTATCTTGGGTAAATTTAGAATCTGGGTTCTCATTCCTAAGATTTTTTTATGTTATTATTATTATTATTAACGACAATGTCTGGGATTGAACTCGGAATCTTGAGGTCAGTAACCCGCGATTTTAACTACTAGGCCATATGCCCGTGGGCAATTACGGAGTGAATTTTAGGGCTTATAAATATAACGTTCTCCTATCATTCCTTAATACCGGTTCCCATATGCTGTTCCTATCTGCACTCGGTCTGTTTAGGAGGTTAATGCGTCCTAGCATATGTGCTGCTTCTTTTAGTTTTCGCATTTTCCAGTGGTGTTCTCTCCCTACTATTTTAACTTCATCTCAAAGGGGGAGGTGGTCTCCATGTTTCCATACATGATCAGATACACCGATTTATCAATATATCCCCGTGTCACAGCTTTGCCATGTTCCTAAAATGGATTTGGACTAATTTTGAAACATGAAGATGCTGTTGCAAATATTATGGTATGTTTACATAATATATGAACGCAAGGCAGTATGATTAAAAGGTTAAGTTTGCAATCATGTTGCTTCGGGTTCAGACTCACTACATGCCACTTGGGCAAGTGTCTTCTATTAGAGCCCCAGGCCGTCCAATGCTTTGTGAGTGAATCCGGTCAAAGGAAACTGTGTTATCCAGTCGTATATCCGTGTGCGTATGTGTGTGTTCACAGTGTCTGGTCTTCCTCCGGTTAGAAACCGGAGCTGGTTAGTTTACACGCCTGTAACACAGTGGTCAAACACCTCGAAAAAATAAGTCTCAAGCTTAAAAATGAATATGGGCAGTGATTTGTTCAGGTAAATTATTTTAAGAGGCGCTCTAGTTTGACCGCTGTTCAGCGACTCAAAGAAGTTAAAGATAATAGATACATTAATATTTTAAGTTGCAAGCAGCAGCTTAAAAAACTGATAATATCAAAATCCTTCAATGAAACAATGCGAGCGGAAAACAAAATCACCGATGTATGGATTCATTGAGAAAATCATTGATCGCTTTGCAATGATTGACGGTGTTCGATATAAATATGTACAGCGCAAGATCAATAAATATAGATGTGTGCGAAAGGGAAAGTGTAGTCTGTAAGAAAATATATATGAAAAATATTAGGGAAAAAGAGATTTTCGTAAGGGCAATAGAACAGATTTACAAAGCAAAAGACTCAAACACATTGGAATTACCAAATATACTGAATGAAATCATGGAAAATCCCCCTATCAATATCACGCGATACTCAGCATAGTGACGCAATTCGGTGAAAGACAGCATTAAATCTAGCCTCTAGGCGGAAACAGAAAGATGGCCTGATTTTAGCTGTGCAGAAACAATGTCTTGCCTCATAAGATGAACAAAAGATGTAACAGGGAAAGCAATCGACGGCTGACTTCATAAAGTGTATCATGTACCAAACGATGGTCGAACACAATCTTTGCTGCTTTGCAGTTTTCGCAACTACCATGTACTTTTCAATAACAAATGACGGTAATAACTGGTGTTGCCTGAGAGGGCTCAATTAATAGTGTATATATTTAAGAAAAGTAGTTAATATATCATGAAATATTATCGATGTAATTAACAACGGTAAAATAGCGAAAAGATGTAACTCTGAGCCGATACGAAGCATTTGCATTACGTAGAAGATAACCAACAGCATTGACTGAGTTGGGTTAGTGGACCACCTGGTCGGAATACTTGGCGCTCATATTGCTACTTTTATTTTGACCAGGCGGTCCAATAGCGCAACTCATTCACTGACGTACACTGTTGTTTTAGTTAAAGCTACGGGTTTACAAATGCCTAGGGTTATCTCCCATCAATGTTTCCAGTTGAGGAAGGCGAAAGAGCTACAAATACACGTCTAGTATTAAGCTGTATAAATTGTTGGAAATAAGGAGCTAAGAATACATTTCAGTTATTCCTTATTCTGAAGGGGTGTTCAGACTCGCTGCGATTTTTTTTTGTGTGTGACAAGGGCGTCATAGAGTTGGGCATAAAGAAACTACTCAGCATTAAATGAATAGGGCACCATGAAAATTATTTGCAAATTGTTTCCATAATAACGTAAAATGATGCTAATTGTTAATTAGTAAAGGTCATCTCAAATCAGGTACAGTTCTATGTATTTTTACATATCTTAACGGTAGAAACTTTCTCATAGTAGACACCATGTCTGCTACAGAGCAACTGCAAGCCATACTGCATGGCAGTGATATCATTAGCATCCCATAGATTTTTACATTCATAACATTTCTCAGTTAGTATCTTTCCGTCCACGAATGTCAACTTTCCAACACACTGCAAGTATGAGAGGAAATATTGGACGAATTGTTTAACACAATTCAGTAACTTGTCACATTTTACAGGCCACCGCTCAGACGCTTGAAGGTTTGATTGGCAGTAGAACGTGCATGATATGTAAATTATATCTGAATAGGAAAATATTTCATACATGCATTTTGCTTTTCGTCACGACACATGAACGGATTTTACTTGCGTAGTTTTAATACCATCAATCACAAATTTTGATTCTACTCATGCTGTGTGCGGCATATCGTTACACTTATAGTCTCAGGCTAAGCGAACAGGCTGCAATTCAAAATTAAAATACATAGCCCTATCTATTCTTCAATGCTTCTTTCCAACATATAAATACAGTATATATTTTCCTTGCAGTTTTTTGTCAGGAATAATAAAACATTTCAAGAAATATGTAATGAAGCGTGAACCTCTCTTCCAAAGTCCTGTCTCGATATTTAACTCTACCTTTATTATTTGCAAAGCTAAGGTTCACAGAATCATATATACACGTTTTTAAACAGTAGGATTATAAAGATTAAAGTTAAATTCTTCATGACTCATTAGCAACGTGTAAAAGAACAGTCACTTACATTTAACGCAAATCTTTAAAAGAAACACGAATTAATAATGTTATAAAGTGATAAAATTTCTGTAATTTTTTTTCTGAAAAGTAAAGGCAAAATAAGAAATATTAATTGAAAGCTGAACTTTATTTATGAAGATCATTACAGATCGTAACAGATATTTCGGTAAAAAAAAAAGACATTGTCATATGATTTTTTTGGGGGGGGGATATTTCCAGTTAAATTATATTTTTGTTAATATTTATTAGAGTGGTGATGAGAATACTTATTTCCTTATTTCATTTCAAACGACTAATAATTACAATATATTTCCAATATCTGAAAATAATTGCATACGCGAGCTAAAATTTATCATGAAATAAAATAACATATAAGAAATGAAAATTAGATTGAGGACAATTATATTTAGACATAAATGTTCATTAATTAGCTGATATTTATTACTAGCATTCCCATGTGGTAAAAAATGCTGACAGTTTTATTAATGACAGAAAATGATACAAAGAAACAATAGGAAAAACCATTGCTAAATGTCATCAATCTAGTGAATAAATGTACTTACACGGAATTGAAGAATATAAAGATTCAGATACGGTTGTACTTGTCTTCAGTGAAAATATTGTCCTCATGATGTGTGTGTCTGTGAATGTGTGTGTGTGTTTGTATGTATACAAACGTCGCTATAGTAACTAAGCGTGTAAATCAACCCCAGCATTCCTAGGAATGAAAGAGGGGGATATGCAACATACAACGAATAGTTTTTCCTCTGCATGTATACATTTCGAAGTCACAATTAGTCTGGAGATAAAACAAAGTAATGTTTACTCCCGTGCCAGGACAAACATATATTGAGCCAAATATTTTTGTGTATGGAACAAGTTTAGAAGTCGTTGACACCTTTGTTTACCTTGGAAGCAGAGCGTCAAGAGATGGTGGTCGCTGACGAAAATCAGTGACTATAAAGCGTACGTATTCACTTCTTTATTCAAGTGAGAAATGGACCACTTAGAAGCGGCATATAAAAACGCTGGACAGCTTTCATCAAAGGTGCCTCAGAAGTATCTCAGGAGTCTAGTGGGAATGTTTCATACCAGATACAAACGTTTTGGTAATGGCACGTTGTACCTCAATTGAACACGTTATCTTAGCTCAAATAAGATGGACTGGACATGTTAATAGAATAAAAAAACGAGCGGTTGCCAAAGCGTCTTTTGTATGGTGAGATCAAGCCTGATAAACGACCAGAACATAAGTTGAGGAAAAGGTATGAAGACTGTACGAAGGAAAACGTGAAGAAAATAGATATGAAGAAAAGTGATTGGTAAAATGTTGTTCTAGATCGGAACCAGTGTAGAGGAAATGTTAGGACCGGTTGCAATGGCGGGGAAGAAAAGATGATTCAGTACTCTGCGCTGAAAAGGGCATGTAACAAAGGAACAATTGGATATGTATTATACGTGATCGTGTTCTGTTGTCAAAAGCAGGATATGTGAATCATATGGAGTCATGTGATAATCGAAATGCCCAGGTAGGTTATAATCTTGGTCACCAACAGCCGCTTACGACTTGTGTCATATTTCACAAAACATGTAAGAAAATATCTGGATTTAAAAGGCATAAGTTAGTTAAAAAAAATATTCCTCCAGAATCACATTCCAAAGGACAAAGATATAGAAGAAATTTGAATATCTGTCACTTGTGTTTTAAACACTGTCAGTCAACAGCTGGTCCTAAAAGTCATCTGAGGGGTCATCAACGAAGTGATTGTGCTGTGTAATAGGGTGGAGTGTGTGTGTGTGTGTGTGTGTGTGTGTGTGTGTGTGTGTGCTGATGCGACAGCTATCCTCTGTCAAGATAAAGCAATCATCATATATAAGTATATACACACACACACACACACACACACACACACACATACACACACACACACACACACACACACACACACACACACACACACACACACACACACACACATATATATATATATATATATATATATATATATAATTATACATATGTATATACATTTATGCCACCATGAAATATATATATATATATATATATATATATATATATATATATATATATATATATATATATGTATTCTTTTAATGTCTTGTTTCAGTTATTTGACTGCGGACATATTGGAGCATTGACTGAAGGGGTTTTAGTTGAAAAAATCGACCCCAGGACTTATTCTTTGTAAGTCTAGTATTTATAGGTCTCTTTTGCCGAACTGCTAGCTAATGGTCACATAAACACATCAGCATCAGTTGCCAAAGGATGCCGGTGGTATACACACACATCTATATATGCATGAAAGATGTTGTTCGGCCCGAGGGTATAGTAGAAGAGAGTTATCCAGCGTGTCATCCAGTGAGACCGAACCCGGAATCTTGCACAAGGTTCTTACCAAACAGCGACACCTGCAGCTTAAGCACGTAACATCTGGATATACGTTAAGTGAACGATAACATTTTGAAAACAAAAGTGTTTAGTATTTAATTTGATACAGATGTTTGTCCGTCTGTTTGTGTGTGTGTGTGTGTGTGTGTGTGTGTGTGTGTGTATTAACTGATAAAGTAAAATTCGCAGTTTTATATTGATCAATATCTCAGCGTCTTTCTGGCAAAATCTGTGAAATCTCTTCTCATACTTTAATGTTTGTGAATAGAACTCACTCTCACTCCGTTTGTTGTTTTACTAGTCTATTCATGACACGTGATCTACAGGGCACATTACATTTTATTATATATATAAAATGAAATGCGGCGAGGTGGCAATGCTTAGCGGTGCGAAATGCTTAGCGGTCTTTCGTCTGTCTTTACGTTCTGAGTTCAAATTTCGCCGAGGTCGACTTTGCCATTCATACTTTCGGGCTCTATAAATTAAGTACCAGATGCGTAATTGGGTCGGGCTAATCGACTGGCACCCCAAAAAATTCGGGCGTTGAGCATAGAGTAGAAGAGAATAATTTATAGGCAGTGAGGTGTCAGAAACGTTAGCCCGCCGGGTGAAATTTCAGGCATTGTGCCTAGAGTAGAAAAGATTATTTATAAGAGGAGTTAATGGCATTCTGTTGTTCAAATTGCAAGAGTGGCTATCCCGGCACTTGAAGGCATATCTGAGAGAGCGACTATAAAAAGCACTGGTCCCAAGACAGTGCCCTGTGGAACACCGCTCATTATTTGTGTTTTTATAGAGGTGGCTCCATTAGCCACTACTGCCTGACATCTATCTTTCAGAAAGTCATGTAACCACTCTCCAAGTTTTCCAGCTGCATACATCTGCAGCGGTTAGGTACTGTTGTGAGAATTCCCGTAATAATTCTTTCTTTACAGCATACTGCATACATCAGCGTTACAGAGTTGCAGTATATTACATAGTCATAAAAATACATTATGTCTTACTGATAGGTTTACCCTAAATACATTCAATTTGTAAAACATTCTACGTCACGAAATGTCGCATGCAAGAAGATATAATTGTCATCAGTTAAACAGTCTCTGCCACCACCTGCCGTATATAATATGAAATACTATGAATTTCAGAAGAATACAGGAGAACGGCTTAATTCGTTATCGAGTCTTTAACCTCCTAACATACATATCACACGCAGTTGTACATGTACACCTGCGTATAAAACACAGAGTCATGTATGTATATATGTATATATATATACATACATATATATATATATATATATATATATATACTTATATTTATATATTTGATCCTTTATATTGAACACTCAATATTTCATCTACATTCAATACTTTCTTTCATGGTGCCATCCCTTTTTATTTTATTTTATTTTATATTATATATTGTATATTCCATATTCTATACCCCGCATTGGTTCTGCAGGAATATAAATAAAACATAAAAAAACAGACAGTGTTGGAACTCTTTTAAACAAAATAATATATTCCTCTATACACAATCATACAAAAAAACGACCTTTTTTTGTATTTATTTTTACTCGCATATATATATATATATATATATATATATATATATATATATATATATATATATATATATATACATATATATATATATATATATATATACACATAGACAAACCGACAAACGCACACACACACAAACACACGCACAAAATTTACCACACGTTCAACTGTATGACATATAATAAAATTCTGCATGGTCTATTATATCAGTTTCTCTCATTCATATATGATGAGTGTGTGTATATATGTGTATGTGTACATATACATATATGTGCATATCCATATATATTTATATACATATATGTGTATATATATAAGTTTATGTGCATATCCATATATCTTCTAACGGTAATAATCTATACAGTAGCAACGTGAAAATATAAATTTCTAGAAGCAATCTCATTCAAAGACCATTTGTTTGTTAGTTTTAATGATTTGTTTGTGAAAAATTCCAATCACCTCAACTTGTCACATATATCCCAATTTCATTTGACAATCTTCATTGAACGAAACACATTGCAATTGGTCACGAAATATATATATATATATATATATATATATATATATATATATATATATATATATATATATATATATATATATATATATATATACATACATATACATATATACAGTGAGAAAGATAGATAGATGGATAGATAAATAGATAGATAGATAGATAGATAGATAGATAGTTAGATACATGTTGCAACATGCATACATACATATATATATATATATATATATATATATATATATATATATATATATATATATATACACGTTTGTGTGTGTGTGCGTGTATGAATACATACATACATACGATTCTGTACGAAAGATTTTTTTTACATATGAGTAGTTCCATACGAAGTTTGCGTTCTCAAATACTAAATCATTTGTTCGGTGTATATGCCAGCTGTCAGATTAGCAAGATCCATATTTCTTAGAAACATCGGCAATTAGGGTTTCCGATTCTGCGATCCTCAAGGATATTCGTAAATATTTACTTCATAGTTTATTGCTTTCCAATTTGCCAGTGCTGCATTTATATATACATGCTTTAGATTTAAAGAAACTTTAAAACCAAGCCAGATGTAGGATCAAGAAGCAAGTGTATTAGTTTGACGCACGGAAAAATATAAAAGTGTTTTACGTTCCGAGCCTACGCTCTTCGATAGAAAGAAATAGGAGGAAATAAATAGAGAATGGAAAAAAAGAAACAACGTGTTGAGTTTAGAGGTGCATACATACATACATACATACATACATACATACATATATATATACATATATATATATATATATATATATATATATATATATATATATATATATATATATATATATATATATATATATATTGCTTATACTTTCATACTCACGCAAATATAGGTACGTATAAATTTACACACACACACACACACACACACACACACACACACACACACACACACACACATATATATATATATATATATGAGTATAGTTGTGTGACGGTGTGTCTGCGTTCATGCCTGTGTGTATGTTTGTATTTGAGTTCTATAAATGTTCGTATGTCAAGACGATGATGGAGTAACATTTGAAATTCATTCCACTTAATGAAAGGAAAATACGAGCGATAACAACCAACGGTAACTGTTATATTTAGCATTTGAGCTGACAATACTAGTGCGTTTTTATATTCATCACAAAGCATCGTGATAACCACCAATTCTATAAAGGTATTTCAGCAGCAGCTTCAGGAACTCATTCTTTCTACACCTTCAAATTATTCAGTATCAACTTTCATTCATCATTGTCGCATCATTAACAGTTCTAAGCATTTAAATTCAATTAAACGGAAATGACTGCTTATATATTGAAATCTCAAATAGCATACCCATACAAATAGATAAAGAATGCAAGTATTGAATTGTCTGATTTTTTTCCCATTGTTATAAGTCAACAAAGTTCTCACTTTTCAGGAAGCACTGGAATTTTCCAAATCGAGTAACCTTTCTCGCTACTGTACCAATTATGGAAAGAATATTTTTCTCTTCCGCCATATTCGATATCAGACTTAAGTGAAATAAAAAGATATCACAGGACGGTAACAAAGGTTTAGGTATATTTCTTTAGACATATATCTCTTACATTCACTGAATTTCTTAATAAAGAATCACTCATATTAGGGAGTTTTATTTTAGATACCGTTTAATACACTAGCTGTTTTAACTATGATCTATCTGAAAAATATTTTCTAATATGTATCTGCATCATTAATTTTGGTATGTTCCTTATCTTTTATTTGATAAATCTCAATGCAATCCTTGTTCTTCATTTAATAGTCGTCTGCGATATTTTCAGTGAATTAGGCTGCAGCAGTTAGTATGAAATTGCATAAAAAGGAATGTGATAGATTTTGACTTATCTCTTTCTCTTGTAAAAGAAATAACATACGTTACCAGCTAGGAAAAAATAACTAATATTTCTTTTATTTGTTCATGGATGCTGGAGAGAATCTAATGTGGCAGCTTAACATTATGCAATTTTCCCCGGGAAAATTAGAAATGTAAGTTTGAAAGTTATTTTTTGTATTCTTTGAAATGTATACTGGGGCCTAAAATATGCCGCACAGTATGCTGGGATATTACTGAGGAAGTATAGGAACACAGGTTTCACTGTGTGTTCAAAAACATTTATATGATAGTATATTTTGATGAGTAATGAAGCACAAACTATAGATGCATTTTATATGTTTACTAGTAACGAACTGAATCTGTAGTAAATCACCTCGGATCAGAAATTCAGTTTATTAACATCGAGTGCTGATAGTAGAGTGTTATTCTCAGTCACTCTCTTTCTTTCTATCTATACCTCTCTCTCTGTCCCACGCAGACTCACAAATTACTAAAACATACATATTAGTACAGGCTAAGTGTGACAGTTTCGAATAGTGCCATGGACTTCGATTAAGTTCTTAGCAAGTACACCTAACTAAATAGAATCGCAGCATATGTTACTCCAGTGAGAAATATTGGTATTGCGCATTGTTGATGTTCAATATGAATATCAGCGATTAGACATCGGGAAAGAATGTCGCAAAGGACATCGGGAAAGAATGTCGTTTCAGTTTGAATTCGGACGAAAGAAAGAATATTAAGTATATATCATTAGGTAACTCAGTGAAATTTATTAAGAAGTAACAGGCAAGATAGAGAGATGTTTGGGGCATATTTTGAAGAAGGATTGGAATCAGAACATGGCATGGGAATTGCGATATCAGCAAATATGTTAGAAGAAGGTTGGTTGTGTACAGATTGTTTCATACTAGTGATAGAAATATTACCCATAAATAGATTAATTTTACAGGAATACAAAGCTCGATACGTATTTTTTTTTTTTTTTTCACAAATTAAGCTAATGAAAAACATTAGTGGTATTAGTCTACCGTCTATAAGGAATTGTTCAGTATTTGAGATGATGTAGTGACAATATGTTACACATGAAATCTCTAGCCCAACCATGTGGAATCTAGGCTTAGAAAATTGTAGATATGATTTTCTGCTTACTGGACTGTACAAGTTTCACTTATTTGTTTCCTCGAGAAATTCATTCTCATATTGCCTTCGACATATTACAGATATAATTTTATAGCTTAGTTTTAATCTGCATTCCATTTATGTCATAACGTTTTCATGATTCCTGTGTGTCCACGTGTGTGAGTAAAAGGAGAAACAAGACATCAATGACTTCATGCTATATACGAGTACATTTTACTAAAGTTAGAATATTCTAGAGTTAATTTCACTAAGCAGCATGTGACATGAGAGAAATTGTGAATACACTGGGATACAAATTAGACGCCTGAATGCAGTCAACAAAGAGCACGGCATAATCCGCTAAATTTGAAGAGCATCCGAAAAAATATTTACGCCAAGTGACACATAATATATCATACAGTATCAAACAATATATCGTAATTTGGATTGAAATTTCTATATCAGTAATATGTCCTCCCCCTCTGTGTTGTAATATTCCTTAATGTAGCATTAATAAAGTCATGCGTATATATACAATGAAACATAATGATATACAATCAATAGATATCAAAAGAATCCTGCTGCATTGCAATACTCCATCGTCTCATATTTCAATTGCAGATAATAATTTTATTAACATACCAGAAAATATATCATAATAACGGAGCCAGGATACATACGCAAGATATAACTTAAATATATGTCTAAAACTAACTCACGCATCCAGTGTACTTCACACACACATAAGCGCACACACTGTAGATGTCCTCATCAATAGCCACATAACACCGGTGCATTCGATATTTTGTCTACATTAAACCAGTGCCTCGTGTGCTTACAGATACGTCCAATTGTCTGTAACTACTCGTATTTCAAAATCCGCAATATACATTTACACACACACACACACACACACACACACGCACGCACGCACGCACACGCACACACACACACACACACGCATAATTATTTTACTCTTTTACTCTTTTACTTGTTTCAACAATTTGACAGTGGTCATGCTGGAGCACAGCATTTAGTCGAGCAAATCGACCGCAAGACTTATTCATTGTAAGCCTAGTACTTATTCTATCAGTCTCTTTTACCGAACCGCTAAGTTATGTGGACGTAAACACAGCAGCATCGGTTGTCAAACGCTGTTGGGGGGACAAACACAGACACACATACATATATATGCATATACATATATACGACGGGCTTCTTTCAGTTTCCGACTACCAAATCCACTCACAAGGCTTTGGTCGGCCCCAGGTTATAGTTGAAGACACTTGCCCAAGGTGCCACGCAGTGGGACTGAACCCGGAACCATGTGGTTGGCGGGCAAGCTACTTACCACACAGCCACGCAGCCATACACCCACTCCTACGCCAATACATATATACGTGAAATATATAGGGTAGAGATTTTTTAGAAATTTCACTACCAGAGGAATCTAGCCTCTTAACATGTGGTTGGCAAGCCAGATTCTTACCACACAGTCACTCCTTTATCTTTAAGGACACGTGCGTTTGAAAAGGTTAATCGAGAGCAATCACACAATACAAAGATATAATATTAAAAAAAAGACAATTAAAAAAATTCACCTTTACATTTTCAAACTCTATTAAGTAATTCTCATGGACTTTCGTATTTATATATATATATATATATATATATATATATATATATATATATATATATATATATATCATTCGCCATGAGAGATCGCTAACCACTACACACATTCTTTTTCTCTGCTTGTTTATGTCGTAGTTTATTTCTATGTTCCTTTCTGTGGAAGAGCGTAGGCTCGATACGTTAAAGACTTTTTCAATTCCCAAGCGTTATACAAATACATCTGCTTGTTTTCAAGACCACTTTTCTTCGTCTTATGTTGTTTTTTTTGTGAATTCTCCCTATATATATATATATATGTGTGTGTGTGTGTGTGTGTGTGTGTGTGTGTTTGTGTGTATATATATATATATATATATATATATATATATATATATATATATATATATATATATATATATATATATATGTGTGTAGGTGAGAAAGTTAGTATGTGAAAGCACGTGGTTGGATGCATAAAAGATAAATAAGAGTGAAAAACTACAGAAGGCTTGTGTTATATGGTTAAAGTATATATTTAAATAGTTATGTTAGAAAAATGTTAGAAAATTTTGTGTATAGAAACATTGTATTTGGAGAAATAACCGGTTTCGTATTTTCTTTTCCAATTTCTCTACCTGTATCGTAACACGCCTTCGCTCCGGTGTATAATATGGAGTTCTAGATAGGGGAAGGTAATCAGGGATTTTTTCCGGTATAAGGGAGATAATCGAAAATGTTGGAGGTGATAGATTTTGATTAATTTAACATGATTTGGTTTAGAAGGAATAGAATTTGAGGTTCTGCACTATATTTTTTCTCAGTGGGGTAATTAAAGTGCAGAGATAAAATCTATATTAGATTTTACGGAGTAGCCAGCGTGTAAAACCAATTAATTTAAAGTATATAATTTTCCCCTTCATATATGAAATACATTATTATATCAAGGGCTATTACTATCTGTGGGGAGGCGCAATGACGCAGTGGTTAAGGCAGCGGACTTGCAGTTGTAGTATCGCCGACCGTGGGTCGTGAGTATTTATTGAGCGAAAACTCTTAAAGTTCCACGAAGCTCCGACAGGGGGTGGTGGCGAACCCTGCTGTACTCTTTCAACGCAACTCTCTCTCTCTCTCTCTCTCCCTCTCTCTCTCTCTCACTCTTTCTTCCTGCTTCTGTTGTACCTGTATTTCGAAGGGTCAGCCTTGTCACACTCTGTGTCACGCTGAATATCCCCGAGAACTACGTTCAGGGTACACGTGTCTGTCGGAGTGCTCAGCCACGTGCACGTTAATTTCACGAGCCAGCTGTTTCGTTGACCAGATCAACTGGAACCCTCGTCGTCGTAACCGATGGAGTGCCACTATCCGCAAAAGCCCCACGCTTTAACGACATAATATTGTATGTGGTCAATGAATTGAACCTGGACACGTTTCACCCGCTAGAAAGATATACGAAGTTAGACGTATTAGGAATAAACGTCTTTTGAACGAATTTTCGAAAGATATTTTAGCTATATCTTCTACGAATATATATGTATTTGTTTATTCGTATGCTACAATCTATAGCTGCAAATACATGCCAACAGTTATACAAGTATACCCAGTTAAACACGCCTACGCCAATCGTACACGCAAACGCATGCACATGGAGGTTGGATATTATATGTCATTCACTCTATTGGCAATCACAAATGAATGTACACAAAGGTTTGTGGACAAATGGAAAGGCAGCGCAGGATTCTCTGCCCGTAGAGGCGCTTTTCATTGCCAGTTCTCATAGATTTTTATACACGTCACGATTATTCCAGTTTCCAGATTTATGGTTGAAGTGATAATGTAAAGATAGAAATCCCTCAGTCCGCAAAAGGCGTGTATGCTTTCAAATGCAAATATCCCTGGCACAAACTAAGACAATATGTAGCTGAATTTTACTCGTCTAAAGATTTTAGGTTATCAGAAACATATTTCTGTTCTAAGTAACAATACGATACTTCATCAAATTCCTAGTAAAATATTATTGAAGATTGAAACGGCAAAGCATAAAGATATCTATACAATTCAAAGATATAGACTTATATATGCAACGTTTCTGAAGAGAAACTGTGTCCATTACTCCAATAGGCTTGAAGCTTGTCGCAGTACAATTGCACAATTGATTTTAATACGGTGTGATTGTGTTATTGTTACACGTATTAGATGTTTCTAGTGTGGAAATATCCCTGAATGGATGTTTTGAGATAGATACAATCAGGATACATGTAGGTTATGCACATCGGGCTTAATCATTGTAAATACACATCACAATTGACCCTCTGATTTCATCCACTATATGGTGAGGTCAGATATGGCATAGTGGCTCGTGAGTATTGCCTTGATCTTCGATATCCCAATATGCTGAACATACCTTTATTTGCACACACTCATCGCAGTTTTCCACACTTCTTGCAAAAGTAAAAAGGTAATTAAGATCATGCTCATTGCAGTTGCATGAATGGTACTGAATTTGTCTTTTAATACATTAGTGAGAAGTTTCGAAATCTTGGCATGCAACCTTATATACGTCACTTGCGACCCGAGAAAGTAAATACAGAAATACGATTCAAGAGATTGGTATAAAGGTAATAACAAAAGCACTCCAAACGCAACAGGCGTACATGTTACTTTCATTCTCAATACTGTAACCATCAACAAGACTGTGAGCTGGCATAATCATTAGCATGCCATACGAAATGCTTAGCGGCATTTCGTCTGTCTTTACATCCTGAGATCAAATTCGGCTGAGGTCGACTTTGCCTTTGAGCCTCTCGGGGTCGATAAATTAAGTACAAGTAGAGTACTGGGGTCGGTCTAATTGACTGACTCAGCCTCCCCCAAAATTTTGGGCCTTGTGCCCAGAGTAGAAAATTAATAATTACCATAAATACAAAAGGCAATTTTTCTCGGAGCCGTCTGCTTAGGTGAACAATCAGTCAGACAATCTGGATTCACTAAATCGCTTCTGATTCAATCAATCATGTTTCATATTTCCATACCATATCTATAAATTCAGTTTTATACCTACGATAATCATTGCACTTTTTACTTATATACGCTCAAATGTTACTCGACAAGATTTTTTCTTTTCGAAAAGAAAAACAAAAAGTAAAAATAAAAAAAATAGAAGTAATCAACCATCTCGCTTTTTTAAAAACAGAAACTCCGAGCGGATAATTGAAAACATGTAAGAATTTCATGAGATAAATATAAGATATTATTTTTATTAAACTCCGAGAGTGGACACTTGTATTATTACACAATGTAACAAATTCTATTGTTTCTCTCTTTGTTTAGTAAGTGTTATTTCTGATATACGTATATCTAGAAATCAAAGGAAGAGACTACTATTCCCACCAAACTTTGGTCTTGTGACCTGGAAATCAATGTTTTGCAATTCTAATATTATCCATTACAATTCAGACAGATTCAGCGCAGAGTCGCTGAAGCAGAAATGTCTATATAGCAAATATTCTGTTAAATACCACACATTTGCTTGACATTAACCACTTGAGCATGTCTCTTGGTGGTTGACTCTATGGGTATCTCTGATCATGAAAAAATAGTAGTAGGGGGATGCATTATAGCCATGTGCTGAGAAGGTTTCTTTCGAGTTCGAATAAATTTAACAAAGGCAAAGCTTGAAGGAAAGATTAGCCATTTCCGTACATTTTAGAGGTAAAAAGATGGAAATTAAGAATTCTCACTCCAGGACTAATATGGTGTAACAAGGTATTATCTGTAATCCATATATGATGACATTCAGTATTTCAAAATGACACATAAACGCACACGTATGCAAGAGAAACACAGATATATGGTCTGCTTAACCATACGTGTACTGATGAACAAAAGAATACAGGTTACTTCACAGTTTTTTCTGTATTTGATTGAGAAACCAGTGGTCTACCGTTGAGTTAAATGTTTTTAAGAGATAAAATTTGAAAAGTTGCATTCCCTCGCTTTCGGTAAATATGTTACTTATTTTTGGTAGTTTTTTGACTTATTTAGTCCCTCGATAGCGTGAGGTATTAATAGACAGTTAATGCCCTTTATATATATATATATATATATACATACATATATATATATATATATATATATATATATATATATATATATATATATATATATATATATATATATATATATATATATATATATATATATATATATATATATGTATATATATATGTAGGCGAAGGAGTGGCTGTGTGGTAAGTAGCTTGCTTACCAACCACATGGTTCTTGATTCAGTCCCACAGCGTGGCACCTTGGGCAAGTGTCTTCTACTATAGCCTCGGGCCGACCAAAGCATTGTGAGTGGATTTAGTAGACGGAAACTGAAAGAAGCCCGTCTTATATATATATATATATATATATATATATATATATATATATATGTGTGTGTGTATGTGTGTGTATACGTTTGTGTGTCTATGTGTGTCCCCCCAGCATCGCTAGACAACCGATACTGGTGTGATTACGTTCCCGTAACCTAGCAGTTCGGCAAAAGAGACCGATAGAATGCGTCCTAGGCTTACAAAGAATAAGTCCTAGGCTCGATTTACTCGACTAAAGGCGGTGCTCCAGCATGGCCGCAGTCAAATAACTGAAACAAGTAAAAGAGTAAAAGGGTATATAATCTATATAGTAAATTTTTGTGTCTCTATGTCATTTGGTATGTTTTGCTTTGTAATGTTATGATCAACATCCTTTGTGGAAACATTGACTTAATAATTTGTCTTCGATTAAAGTGGCTTAACTCGCATCCTGCAAACCAATGATGAATGTTGATCCATTATTGACGATATAATTCAAGCATCATAAATAAAATATTCCTAGCATCTATAAGTTTCATATATACAGATCTGTATATGGTTATTCATAAACAGATATCGAACGTTTAAATCTAATAATTTCGGTAAAATCATTACTTAATTAGAGTCTAATTCATAAGTGCTGACAGTCTTATACATTTGTTACCAAATTTGAATTCTACATCTTGATTATCTGTCCGGTGATGAGTCCACCATTTCGATTTCATATTAATAACAAAAAAAATTAAGAATGAAATGAAGAACTAAAATGAAATCCTAAACGTATGTTGATGTCTAAATACTTTTTCTTTGACAGTGTAAAAATCATGTTATATTCCCGAAAATCCATGCTATGAAAGGCTGGGAGAAATGTTACGATACTGGGCGAAATGCCTAGCAGTATTTCGTCTGTCTTTACGTTCTGGGTTCAAATTCCGCCCAATTCTACTTTGCCTTTCATCCTTTCGCAGTCGATGAATTAAGTACCAGTTACGTACTGTGGTCGATCTAAACGACTGGTCCCGTCTCCATAAATTGCGGGCGTTGTGCTTAGAGTAGAAAAGAATATTCACGCTAAATATGCTATTTTTTGGCTCAGATAACTATGCATGATATCATACACTGAATACGGGTGCTAAAACAATTTTCCCTGTTTTCTGGCAAAATTGTCTGTTTCGTTCATCTCTTCTTTTTATATTCTCTTCCTTTCATAAAACTGATAAAATGAAATTATACTATCTTCTATTGCTAAACAACATATATGGACCTTGCGTATTGTGTACAATTGAATATTATCAGGAAAAAATAGCTTCCCGTGATATGAATTATAGAACTTCGAATATAATTGACATATGTGATAACTTAGAGAAAGAGTTAGCTTTGCATATTAAATCATTTTCGAAATATATTTCTGTAGTCCAATATTCGTAAAAAGTTTAGAAATTTGAAAGCCAAATATACTTCACTTATGTGATGTAACAGATCTCAAATTTCATTGCAGAATTCAATAAGCATAATAACACATTTTACTTTACTCGCTTTATTTTCCTCTTCATACGTATATGTACATATACACGCATCTGTATATACATACATACATACATACATATCAGTGAGATTGTTCGCGTGTGTGTATGATTACATGAGCGTGTATATTTTTATTCTTTTTCACAATGAATTTACAACTAGAATATTATATTTCTTTACAACAGCTAGCGTATGCGAAGCATTAAAAAAATGTCTTAAATGAAAATTGAAATGTAATCAATCTCTACTCTGACATAAATGACTTATGAAGATATTAATTAAATTACTGAAAGGTAGGCAATATGCATAATATTCACTCTTACTTCCTCTGCGTCTCTACTTTATTTGCAATGTAAATTTTTATGATGTTTTTTTCATTCAAATCCTGCATGTCAGTCATATAACCTTAACTTCGTACAGTCACGGTGGAAAACAAGCACAGATCTTTCATAAAAAGATAAACACACACTCATATATTTATGTGTATTCGTGTGTGTATATGCGTATGTATATATACATACTGGCAGCCATAACTATATATTTACATATATACACACATACTCACACACATATACATATATATCGACACAAACATACACATATATACACATGTGTATGTATGTGTGTGTATATATATATATATATATATATATATATATATATATATATATATATATTTGGGGAAAAATTTTTAAGGTATCATTCAATTAAGACGAATCTCCGTTGGGAGAAGTTCACAGGCATGTGAATTGATTCTAACTTGGCTTAACGAAATCTCTGGCGATTATATGCAGCTGCGTAAAGCCCTTTCAATTTGGTAAATTAAACCTTCTTTATTATGACTTCCCATTAACTGGAGAGCCTAATTTTGCAGATACTGAACAATGAAAGAAAATGCTTTATTGTGGATTGGGTGAATGCAGAAAAAAATTTCGTTGTTCTATGGAGAATTTTCAGTTATGCAGATTAGCGTTATACAGTAATTCAAATAAATACATCGCGCACAAAAGAAGAGTAAAGAAAATTATTATAGAAACACTGGAGGAATTACAAACATATTAAAGAGAACTCTCGGGTACCAAATAATCCAAAGAAACAGAAACTAAATATTGTCAGTGAAAGAAAAAGCACTCCGGTATCAGAAGAACGTTGTCGAAAAAGAACTAGGAAAGAAATACGACTGAAAGCAACTAGATGTATGACTAAAAGCCCACATAGAAGCATTTCTTTCAACTCTCCTATTACTGTCTCAAATCCTTTCTCTTTGACTAGATATCTTTTTCTCAAGGGAAGATTTGCATCTTGTGTTTCTTAACTTGTTCAGTTTCTAGGCTTCGATTCTACTCTGACCTTGTCTTAAAGTCTTCACTTTATTTTGTAATCTCCTTTCCCACATTTGCTCTGTTTAAATCTTTCCTTGTGAGATATCTAATCTTCTGGTGACTACCGCCCCTCCAACATAGACGAATGTCGCTGCTGCTAGTTGTCCCTCCAATATTGGTAGCGTTATTGTTAATTTTCCTTAAGGTTTTTCTTTGGTTTCAGCTGTATCTCTTATGTTGTTGTTTGTCTTTCCTACTGACTGGTCTTTCGTTTCAAGTTCTCTTGAAATCTCTACTACCTCTAATTCTGTCATCCACTTCTCGTAATAGTATTAGCGTGATCTACTAATCTCTACTCAGTCACTTTAAACATACTTTTCTCTTCCCAAAGTATAACACCCGTTTTTTACATCCCCTCATTTTAAGTTCACTTTCTAAGTAGTAGTGCATCACTATACTTTTTTCTTCGTTGGCCCACTATCTCCTCCCTTCTCTATTATCTGCCGATGCTATATTAGGATAACTGTTACAGTCAGTCTGCATCTTTACTGAACCGGTGCCGAGCGAGAGGCCTTCCTTTAAAAGTCCGGTTTCATCTTCACTGTTACAACCAGAGTTCTTCGGAAACTCCTGTCTGTTATACACTGTGGCTAGGGAACATTCGTCACCAACGTAATTACCGCTATTATTTTTCGACATCTGATAATTTCAAGCAATTTTCTATTGCATTCTTTACATATTTGTGCTAGTGGTGTGGTGTGTGTTGCATTTGTCGATGGGGGTGGGGGATATTGTATTGTATCAGTATATTTCGTTAAGGGGTTTGGTTTGAATCTTCTGTTATATTAGTTGTTTCATTGTGTGTTGCTTGTGCAACGCGGGTTGTGTTCGTCTGTCGGGTACCGGTCTTCTAATGTATATGTTGCGGGCTTTGTTCATTTTGTTGTGTATTTACAGTATGAGTTTCGTCCTGTGTTTTTCTAGAAGAGTCTGTGTAAATCATCAATCAACTATTTCATTGCATTTATGGTTATCTGTCCACCTTTCTTACACTTTTGGTTGGTTTTGTTATGGGTTCCTTTTCAACGCGTTTACTTTTTAAAAACCTCTCTGGCTAATCGTTGAGAGGACGTTGATGTTGCCTTAGCAAAGGTTTGCACTCTCTGAGTGCTCTTGTTAACATTATTATTATTATTATTATTATTATTATTATTATTATTATTATTATTATTATTATTATTATCATCATCACTATTGTTATTATTTTTATCATCTTCATCGTCATTAGTAGTAGTAGCAGTAGCAGTATTTAAATTTAGTTAATATCTATATTCATGCAGTATAGAGTACACTTCATTACTGCCCATGGAGATATTAAAACAAGACGGTCTTCATCCTTTTGCTCAAATACGATGATCTTCCTTATAATTCCTTCAACGTAAAATCCCATCAAAGTAATAGAAATCATCTCAATATACTACTTAGTCATTGATTATTTTTACCGCGGGAAATAAAGTCAACTTTGCTGTAATACAAAGTTTGACATCAAACCGTAAATGCACTTTCAAATATATTTTCTAGGATGCTCAAACAATTTTGAGCAAACGTAGAATAAATGCTGAAATTAACTGTGCTGTATTTTAATTGATCACATAATATTCTGATATCAAATTTCTGTTGTTTTCAAATAATTTACACTTAGCTGTGAATTATCAAAATTGGTTCGTATGATGTCCAACAGAGCTTTAAATCGTCATCTTATTGATCTGCAACGCTGCTGTGTAACTGAGTAATTACAAGTACTATCGGCTCACTTCCCCTAACACAATCTCTATGACGTATACGTGTGTGAACATATGAGAAATATTCAGGCGATTGCTGCATAACTAAGCATATGTACATGTAGGTACACATACTGTGGGCCTATCTTTGTCGCAAAGTTAAGAAGCAATGATATCGGTAAAGAATTGTTTCCATCTTTTGTGTTCATAGATGCATATTATCAAGTGATTCTATACATGATGATTATGATACAATAGATATATCATTTTAATTTTCTCTGAAAGTATAAAAGTGCATATTTTTTGGGGCGTATACATACATGGGCGTTTAAATAGTGAGCGAGTGAGTCTCCAACGTACAACTGTTTATGCTTCATTTATATTTGAATGTGTAATGTAACATGTGTTACATGTATAAAATAAATAATATTATATTGATAGAGCAAAATTATTAATGACACCAATAAAAATATTATAAGCAATGCGTACGATTAATAAAATAGACGATTACGGCCAGTAAATATATACATATACATACATGTATACATACATATAGGTATATGTATATATGTACATACATATGTGTATGTATATATATATTTAGTTATAAACATATGCATTATATATATATATATATATATATATATATATATATATATATATATATATATATATATATATACATATTTTTATAAATGCACATACATAAGCTCACACATATACAACGTGGAAAATAAATACGTACTTACCGAGGATTGTAGCATATATGAATATTTCTTTATGGGTAGCATAATTTTATTCCCTGCAAATAAAATTATATCATTTCATTATATGTATATTGCTGCATAAGCTCTTTAATAAGAATTTTATACGTTATATTTCCTTTTAAATAAATCGATTTCAACTTTTCTTCCATAAAATATTGCTTTTCATTTTTCTCATTTAGTCTTGATATTATAGGAAAAAAAATACTCTTCATGAAAACATTGCTGTTTTCACGAAAATCATTCTCCCCACCCGCCGACCTCCTTTCCTTTGCAATCTTATGGAATCGTTGTTTGTTTAATTTTGTTTATTTCGTTTTATATTTCCCGTCACCTGTTCGTTAACACACTTCAGATATAATCTAATGTATGGAGTTATAGAAATGCTTTTGACGTTTACAAGCTATATTAATCCATTATATGTGTTTCAATAAATATACGTCATACTCAACATGAAACCAAAATCTGAAAAAAAAAGTGGACATATTCAAATAATGTTTTCTTCTCAATTGACTCACCACATGGAAAAAAGAGACACGATTTCATATCGCAACATGGAAGTTTTCAGTATTTATTTGTCGATGTATACACATGAGTGATTGCAAATTAACTTGAAATATAAATGATAATCATGCGTATAATTAGATAAATTAAAGGTCAAATACGAAAATCAAATAAAAATAAAACAAATAATCATGAAAACAAAAAACGTATGACTGCACAAATAATGAACTAAAACAAGGCTTATATCTATTTCTTTTTTTCTTGAAAATCGTTCATTAAATTCTTTCTTCTGGCCCTTTTTGTTGGTTTTTATGAAGCCATTATTCACGCTATTTTTCTGGCCTTTTACTATTTATGTAACTGAATATATTTCTCCTTATAATGACATCACGAAATATAATTATTACACCCTAATATATACTATCTAGCATATACTAATGAAGTACTGCATAGTGTTTGCCATCGCAACAAATTGTAACGACTTTATCTGTCACTGATTATACTGCAGCAGTTCGTTTCTAGTTTAAAATCATTGAAAATGAATTGAAATCATTTACAAAATATTTCAATATCTGAATGTAACATCTCTACCTGAGAAAACAATTGATGAGAAAACAATTGATTGTTACAAAATTGATTTTAACAATGGCCAGTTGATATTGTTAGCGGATTGCAAAAGTGCTTTTAAAATACTAATTTCTTTAGAATTATAATTTTGATAAGAAGATACATAACTACCTCGAGTGTTGTATATTAGATTAATATCATCGCCAAGTTCGGTACTATGATATTCTTTGTATTTTGTTAATCGATATACCTGATTATCCACTTTATTAAGAAGGTATAAAGCTCCCAGAAGCCTTGATGTTATTTATATATAATTTACAAAGTGATCTGCGTTCTTAAAAATGAAATAATCTCTCAGCAAGTAATAACTGCATCCATACACAGTGCTGTTTGCAACAGCAACGTAATTCTGCAGTCTGAGTATCAGAGGCAATAACTATGCCCAAAGCAATAATATTTAGTTTGTGTTAGCATCAGAAGAGTATCGTAGAGCTATTATTATGACCTGTAATAAGAGACAACTTGAACACAGAAGATTCGGAAAATACTTAATGTTGTATGCTTTAAGAAATTCGTGCGGAACATTTCCAGTTATTTACCACTCTCTCTGCACTAGACCAGACAGGTGGATTCATTTCGCATATATGCTCTCCATATATATATATATATTACATCAGTATACAGTACTATTATTCAGTAGTGATTATTATATTAGGAATTATTCATTGCATTTATAGTGATGTCGAAGCATAATTCATAAACAATGGAAACTCTATTTTATGACTCAACAATAAAGCTATATTTCTTTACTGATTGAATACTTAAAACAGGATGAAGGCACATCAATGCTGGAATAAAGACTAATGGCTCTGCTTGCACTATTTAAAAAAAATATATTGACACTCTTTGTAACTAGTCCTAAAGAATGACGAAAAATTTAGAAATTCTACAACTGCAAGTACTTTCAACTGATTCCGAACTAGTGACTATTCGGTAGTAATATCACAGATCAAAAGCTAATTCCAGTTGAAAAAATATAACCGACTGTCTGTCGTTTTCCATTACCAGAAAAAAAACTACATTCTCAAATTCATATATTCTCAAATTCATATAGTTTTCCCTCTCTACGTAACGTATATTTACTCAATATCTTCTTATTTAAAGAGCCTCATCAGTATTCTGTATTTAATTCATATAATATCAAACTATTCATCCAGATTTCAGAAGCTGAAACGTATTCTTTATAGTAAATGACAGACAAGCATAAAATGATAATGCAGACAATTTATGGTGCGTGTCATATATCACAAAATTTTGCTTTGTTCGCTTTCGTTATCTATGCAACATTATTTCGAAATATAATTCCGAATGATTTACTAAAACGTCGCTATCACTTGGAGAGAAAGATTGTACTAGCCATCGATAGAAAAATGCTTATGGTTTATAGATCGATTTCCTATAGCAACATTCAATAATTACCTGATAGCCATTGACATCAATGTTAAACGTTATTGAATAAACACAGAGCAGCTGAAAACTATGTTCTACTTTACTTACAATCAATATAAAGTAGTTCACGATCAATCAAATAATGAATCTAATTCTGTCTAACCTCATGAAACCAATGATGGAAAATATTAATTTACTATAGACCTAACACAATCGTTCTATTTACTTTTATGTGTCTCTATTAATCTTCTCTAGGAAAGAAGTGGTGTTAGCTGTAAGGGGAAAACTTGTTTAAATATGCTTCATATCAATTTGCATTGGAATTATGAAAAAAGTAATACCGAAAATATCAGACACTAATAACTCAATGGAAATATTTGAAGAATTAGGACACAATTATTGATGAATTATTGTCATCTAATATTGCTAAATTGCAATTATAAAATGCAGCAATAATGATCTTAATAGATTTAGAATGTCTTTTTTTGTTTTTATTTCCTGCTTCTACTTATTGTGGTAGGCCAAGTCCTATCTAGAAGATAATAAACAAGACATTTCTCTATAAGCATAAGCTGATTAATAATCAATTCTGTAATGAATAATTCAAGGAATTTATTTAGTGTAATGTCTTATAAAAACTTTTGCGTTTATCTTACCAACAAAAGCATCACTGCTTGACCTTACGATGATACGTCCAAACTATTGAGTATTCACACAATCATTTAGAGGGAAAATGTATATGCATACAAACATACATACATACATACATACATACATAAGCACACACACATATATGGGGAGATACAGGAGAGGAGAGAGAGCGAAGTGGCGAGACAGGCATATATCTGGAAAGTGTGAAACACTGCAAAATTTGATGTAATATGTGCGTGTATATGTTTGTCCGTGTATGCATGTTTATATATGAGTGCATATATATATATATATATATATATATATATATATATATATATATATATATATATATATATATATTATTTTGCTTAAAAGAGTTCCAACACTGTCTGTTTTTTATGTTTTATTTATATTCCTGCAGAACTAATGTGGGGTATAGAATATGGAATATACAATATATAATATAATATACAATATACAATATAAAATAAAATAAAATAAAAATGGATGGCACCATGAAAGAAAGTATTGAATGTAGATGAAATATTGAGTGTTCAATATAAAGGATCAAATATATAAATATATAAATATAAATATATATATATATATATATATATATATATATATATATGTATATGTATATGTCTATATATAAGCATATCTCTATCTGCATATATATATATATATATATATATATATATATATATATAAGCAAAGTAGCTAGTTCTAAATACTCTATAAGAGACTTATATACAGAGAGGAGGAAGGAGAGAGAAACGGGGCGACTACTTTCGTAATGTTTTGGCTGAATACTTTTTCACATCTTAAATTATTCCCTCTGTCATTGGATTTTACGAAATGCAGAATTCGCAGTTACGAATAATTCTTTACGGGATATATATAATTCATTTAGTGGAAAGTCGTTTCCTAATGCCGATGATGTTTACCATAGAAATTGCATACGATAGACGATGGAGAGTAAGCTATATATAAGAAAAAAACAATCAAAGTATCTAATATGCAAATAATGTAGACCTCAATCTAATTCCTCTATTCATTCAGCCGATGCATGATTATTGAAAGGAGAAAAACATTTTGAAAAATCAAATGATAAGGAATATAACGTTCAGTCTTTAGATTCATAGACATATCTTTTAAATTAAAAAGCCTTAGATTTTGAACAGAATTTCTTGGTTTGAAAATTGTTTTATTAACAGCAGGTCTCATGGAATCACTTTTATTTTCTTGAGGATATATTAAACCTTATGGCATACATTGTGCCAGTGAAAAATTTAACGCTCTGAGATAAAAAAAAAAAGAGCACATTCGAAATCCTCTGTACAATGTTATCCAGGTTGGAAGAGGAAATTTCGATGATGCAGCACATTACATAATATCTTCCAAACCATTGTAGCTAGAAAAGTCTTGAATAATTATAGCATAAATTTATTCTCAATTTTAAAAATTTATCTCATATATTGGGAAAGAGGTAAAATTTATTCACAAAATATAAACAAAAGTTGTAGAAGAAAAACAGAGCTGAGAAAAGAAGGCCTAAGATGCTAGGTTTTTTTCCTTTTCATTCTTAATAAAACGACACTGGAAAAGGTAAACATTAATGGGCGGGGAGGAACGAATTTATCTGTCACCCTAATATGTCTTCTGTTTCCTAATGTGTTTTATTATATAGCTTCCTTGACTGCCGTGGCTTACCAATTTTCAATAGATTATATTGCATACATTAACAGCCAGATTTTGCCTCATTTCAATAATCATCTATAAGGTGTTATTTTCGTTACTTCACCACTCACTTTGTCTCAGATACGTGTGACAGTTCTCTAAGCTAGACTAACACAATGTCAATGTGAGACAATATTGGACACGCACGAAATTAATCTACCAAATTCCTGCCTGCTTATTGATTCATTTCCATTGAAGTATGTCATAATTACTTATCTCAAACAGATGTGTGTAAAGCATGGAGCCCCCACCCCGAAATCTCAGACTATAAAATTTATTTATATTGTCTAATCCGTTAACCACATTGAAGCCATAACATTTTATGCCAAATAACTGTAACCAAAAAATGCAGAGAGAAAATGTAAGTGAAAACTAAATACACTTTACTAATAAATTTGTGATTCGAGCAACTCGTGTTCAGATCTGTTTGAATAAACGTATATTTTTGAACTACATTCAATATGTCGGCTTTCTTTTTATTAACAAAAGTTAACGGATACAAAACTGATCATACACTGACACAAATATAGACACACGCACAGAGAGATATAAAGCGCTCACAGACACACGTATATAATTGACGCATTGATACTAACAGGGATACATTCAAACCTATATAACACTTTAAATAGAGCGCCTATGTATTTAAGGATACAAATGGTGCATATATGAGTGAACGTAGTGATACATACATGTATTCATATGTGCATCTCTCTCGTTTTCTCTCTCTCTCTTTCTGTCTCTCTGTGTATGTATATATGTATATAGTAGAAACCCGGTTTTCGAACAACTCTGATCACGAATAAATGGTGCTTTCTCTCCTATCTTTCTCATATTAATTTAATACAGTAGTA
Organism: Octopus bimaculoides; assembly: GCF_046866305.1. NCBI lineage: Eukaryota > Metazoa > Mollusca > Cephalopoda > Octopoda > Octopodidae > Octopus > Octopus bimaculoides. The sequence continues at coordinate 33,482,549 of NC_142932.1, forward strand.
CCTCGGTTTACGAATGTGTGTATATATGGATGTACATATACACATATGCATGCATTTGCCTACAATGGTATTATACGCATAGATATAACCAAGATAAGAAACGGCCATACAAACCCCATAGATATTTATAGCAAAATCGTATTTCTATTCTAAGCCACCCAATGCCTAAAGTTAAAATTTGGAAGATAAAAATCAATCAATAAGCACTAATTACAATTCGACATCTGACATGTTGTATCATTATATATTTTATCGACACAGCATGTATTGTATGAACCATAAAACGTAAATACAATAGAAATTACTCTGTGGAAACCGCTTTGCAAAACATATAGACCAAACATTTCCTCTTCGTGCCGAAAACGACAATTAAAATAGTTTGAGGTACATCACACCTCGTAAAACCCTCAGTAGCAACGACTACCAATAAACGGAACCATAGCTTGGAAGGTTGCCGCCTGAGCGGTGTAAATTTGCCATTCGCTAGAAGCAGAGAATGGTCTAACGGCACAAACCCCTATATCACTACTATAGAAAGAGTCTCATAACCCGAATCTGACGCCTCTAAATTGCACATTCTTTCATACATAATTATTTTACACTAAAGAATAACCTCAAACAATAACCCACTTCCCCAAACATTCACACCTATATAACACTTTAAATAGAGCGCCTATGAATGTAAGGGTACAAATGGCACGTATGTGAGTGAACGTAGTGATGCATACATGTATTCATATGTGTATCGCTATCTTTCTCTCTCTCTCTCTCTCTCTTTCTGTCTCCATCTGTATATATATATATATATGTATATATATATATATATATATATATATATATATATATATATATATATATATATATATATATATATATATATATATATAATTTTTTTTCTCTTCTGTTCCCGCTGCTAGACATCTAGTGTCCCAGCCTACATATACCATAACTGTCTGTCGATTAACATAGTCCAGCTGCTTCACAAATAAATCCCAATACATTACATTCAGGCCAACGTTAGCAAGCAGTACGAGTCATGGAAAAGCATGTAGACATACACGTGTGTGTTTGTTTGTGTGTGTGTTTGTTTGTGTGCGTTCGTATAATCATGTTTGTATATTTAGATGGATGGATTTGTGTGTTCATGTCAGCATGTAAATATGAATGTATGCATGCATGTCATTATATCAATATGAAGCTGTCTATATTGTCTATATAGAACCCGGTGTCAGGCGGACAAATGAATTAATCTGACATCTAATTGTATATACATGTATGTAACCGTGCGTATATGTAAGTATTCGCGTGTTTTGTTGGGTCGTCCGGAAAGTTCGAACCGATTTATAGTAGCTTACCTTTCGACTTATTTGCCATGAAATCACCTCAGTTCTGTGAAGAGGGTATTTTCAAGTTAAAGGAAAGATGGAGACGCATTGTGCAACAAGAGGGTTCAGGTTCAGTTGATTAAAGATGTAATGGCAAGTATTTATTGACCTTTTTCTTTCCTTTAAAAATTGGCACGAACATTCCGGACAACCCAATATATACATGTATTTGTAATTGTATTCTAATCTAAGTATTTTATTACTCATCAGAAACCGTCGTGCATGTGTGTCAGTGTGTGTGTGTGTGTGTGTGAGTGATTGACAGAGATAAGAGATTCAAATGAGACATATATTCATGTGTGCATGTTTAAGTGGCGAGAGAGTGCGTGTTTCTTGATATAAGTTTCATTCAATACAAATGATTTAAACAATTTGCGTTGAGTGCGCCACTGATGTTCCAATATATTTCGTGTTATCACAAATTCTCTGTTTGCTTTTCTGCAATGTGGCAAATGCTTAAATTTAACTTATAATATCTATAGCCTAATAGTCTCCTCTTCTCAGTGAAGTAATCTCCAGCTTGTTGCTTCCCTTATTCACTATATCTAATGTGATTCGTATAAACGTTTCAGTCGAAATTTAAATTATGTCCCTCAGATGAACGCATCGTAAAACCCTTGTCATTTTCTGTGTAGTGTCTACTGTCTAGTTATTTTGCCGCCGTTCTATGCGATACGATTTACTTGCATCAATAATCTTCAATTTTTATGGGTAATTGTGTAGAATATGGATATGTCGAGAAATGGTATCTTTGTATTTAGTTTTGAATTGTAGTGAACGGACTGGAGCATTGTAATTGACACTTTTGAAGCAATTTTGTCTTGAGACAGTCAAAGAATGTTGTAATTTTATGGCCAATTTAACGCCTAGAGTTGTAAAGAATAGACCATCCAACGTGAGATATCTCATTTATCGAACACACTTGTCATTAGTAGTTTATTCCCGTGTGCATATGATTAGAGTGTGATAAAGTAATTGTTGTAAGGCTGATGCTGGAATTTATAAATTACCTGTTCAGTATCAAAGCAAGCGTCTTATAGCGATTGCTTAATATAAATGTTGGTGAAATCATGCACACTCACAAGCACACACAACCTCGCTCATATACATATGCATACATACATACATATACACGCATATATATATATATATGTGTGTGTGTGTGTGTGTGTGTGTGTATGTATGAACATTTATATACATACATGTATATATATTTGTATAGATATACATATATACATATATATGTATGTCTATATATTCATATACATACATATATATATATGTATATATATATATATATATATATATATATATATGTGTGTATATATATATGTATATATATATATATATATATATATATATATATATATATATATATATATATATATATATATATACACATTTATATACACGTAAGTGTAAATGCATGTACGTATGTATAGACGTTTGCATGTATATATTTATATATGTACGTATGTATAGAGTCACTTAAATAATCAGTAGGCGGTTTTGTAGCAATGCTGCGGGTGATTTTTAAAACAATCTGTTCAAATTATCTCTTCTAATATCAGTGTCGCTACTAAGTCTATAAAGAGGACAATTCCTGTTTTTTTTTTTTTTGTAAAAATATTTCAGTCTCTGTTTCATGGATTAGCGATATTTATTGCAGTGAATTTTATCTCATTTGAATAATTTAAAACGGAGTTCTGTATATTTCTACTTAACACCTTCATGTAAATACCAAATGCGTTCGCTTCGTTAGCTGTTTTGGAAGATATTTCTTATAGATGTTAGTGAAAAGAAACTGACCAAATGTGACATTAATGTAGTCATTGTGCCGTAGGACACGTATTTCTATTATGTTATGAATCATCAGCTACACGCATGTAATCTCTAATCCACAAGTCATTATCACTGCTGTTCGTAAAAGTAAACCAAAAATAAATTCATTGGTTTTGCACACGTGAGAAATTGATTACAGTTTAGGTCCGTGGTCATACGTATTTAAGACATGTATTCTCTTGTAAATTTCTCGAGAGACAAATTATTCTTATAGACACTGTAGGTACAATTATGCATATATCATGAAGCATAATGACGTTGAAACACCATTTCAAGACATAGTTACAGATATAGTACATTCATAGTTCGATTTTTTTTCACAGAGATTGTAATGACATAGAAAACACTTCAACCCTTGTGTGTACATAAACAGCGCATTAAATATTGATATAAACAGACTTAGTTTAATCATGGAGCTTGACAAAGTTTTTCCCACGCAACGATTTTATTATTTGTTAACGTTAAAGAACAGCTGCCGTAATTGGGCTTCGAAAGACGAATTCTTTTTGTCGTTGATGAAGCAGGAGTACATGCATTTAGAGTACGATAACTCCATTCATAGCTCAGCTCGAATTGTTTTCACATCGATTACCTTTCAGGAGAAATTGTCGCTGCAAAAGATTCGCCCTGTTTCTGTATACAAGAACGTGTTACGTATAAATGTACGCAACTTTATTTTAATCATTGCAGCGTAGGGTGTCTTTAATTGATTAGATGAAATGAAATTTAGTTATTTTCAGCTAGTAATTTCGATTACATTATTTAAATAATGGCTATAAAACTTCATAAATTAGTTAATCTAATGTTACTATTAATCATGGTGTTCGTTTTAAATATTAGCATTTGTATTTATTTAATCGTCCTGATCATTTATTTTTCTTAATTCGTTTTTCATGGAGATGAAGTGATAATGGTGAAAGATATGAAGATGATTAGATAGTTGTTGTTGATGATGATAATGAATATGAAAAAGAGGATAGTGGTGGTGATAATGGTTTCCTACTGTTGCTGGTGGTGATGGGGCTGGCGATGATGATGACCGTGATGAGAAACAAGTATTGATAATTAATAAAAACGAAATGAAGATAACAAAGTATGATATAATAATTTTGTGATGGACATTTGAATTTGCAAATATGAATGAATTTTCTCGATATTAAATTGCATTTGTATTATAAATTTCATCGCACTTATTAGATTAATAATTTATCGTTGAATGTGAATGTAAGCGTGATCATTATTTAAAATGTTCATGGCGGATTTAACAAATTATTGCGTAAATGGATAGTGAGAAGATAGTATTACGTATGGTTTCTGTGCTGTTTAATGTCCAAGGCGTTTTGTTTTACAAAAATGAGTCATTCGAAATATGTCATTTCAAAAATGTCGCGAATATTATATAATCTTTAATTTAAAATACACACACGCACATTCATCTCACTTGGCAATATTGAAAATCACAGGTTAAAGAAGGATACGTCCAAGAGCGATGCGACATCAAAGAACGATCCGACCCAAAATTGTGGGTCAAATAATTTAATGATTTAATGATTATAATCAAAATGAATCCCTACATGAACGGTACGGTAAATAATTAGAAGGAAAATATTGTAAATATAACTAATAAAGTAGAAATTGAACCCGTTGCACGAAGAGATCATATGCATAGACAGATGGCACACGCAGGTTTTTCCTAATCTATTCCTATCAGAAACTGCCGATCTCTAGCACTAACAAATAAAGGATTTCTTTCAGTTCGCCACATTGCCTCTTTTGAAATTATTGCAGAATAAGTAAGCGTCCTTGTAGGGCACTGCAATTCACAATAGACAAATATTGATTGACACATCAATATTGACAATATTGACAATCAATATTGATTGACAAAGCAATGGTAAACAGCTGCGACTATTTGATGTTTTCAGATAGCAGGTTTTCAATGCAGATATTCGTTGTATCAAGAGCTGCAGACCAATCGTAATTAGAAGCTGTATGTATGCGGTCCATCGAAACAGTCAGCCAGTTATTACCGTTTCCACAGATAATTCTATATGCATTCATAAAGTAAGTAGTTACGATATATAGATACAGAAAAAGTGTACGTACATAGATATAAATAGTCTCCCAGACACAAACATAGGTGCGTATAAAAATATGCTCAATCGTAAAGGTATTGCATTAGATAAACGATTCTATTTTTTAAATGACGAGTTATGGTGTTAACTGACTGCTATTTCAAGAAGAACGAAAAGTACTTCTGTAAGTTGACAACATTGGTTCTATATGTCCAGTGGGTGACGCGCTAACGATTCTGCCAGCTCGCTGCCTTAATTGTGTATGTTATAATTCAGCATTTTATATACTGTATATAAAATAAATAAATAAATATAATTAATTAAACCAAATGCGGGTAACAAAGTAGGATATAATTTTGTGTTGGATATTTGATTTTGTGCAGGTGACTGAATTTTCTTCACATGTATTAGCAGTTGTATTATGAATTTCAAAGTTATTGAATGAATAATTTATCTTCATATGTGCATCTAAGCGTAATCATTATTTAAAATGTTTACGCTCGATTTCACAATTATTGCGCAAGTGGATACTGAGAAGATACAATTACGGATGACTTGCGAGTTATTTAATGGTCAGGGCATTTACATTTACATGGAAAAGTCCATTCAAAATATGACCGATTTTATTTAATCAGTAATTTCATTAAAAAAAAAAACCCACCACTTCACTACGCCAGTGAGGGCTGGACACATAAATTAATGAACTACCTATACAATATATTTTTTTAGTCATCGTAGAATGATTGTAGATAAATAACAAAAGCAAGTAGGTGTAGAAATGATTCAAAGATTGCTTCTTAAGCGAAACTGGTCCTGGCTACACGAAATATGTCTCTCCGCCTAGCGAGGACAACAAACTAAATTTCGTTGGTGATTATCTCGAAGGCAACGGTCAACGAATCTTATAAATATTAGCAAATTTGTTGTTAATGTCGTTGTTTTTGAGACACATGTGAGTGGTTTCATCATATAATCGCATGATCAACGCTCTTTCAGTCGTAACCTCACTTTGTATTACTAGGATGATATTATCCATTCTACAATCCGTTGGGTGACCGGAGAATCGATTAATATTTCAAGTTTTTTTGTTTGGCCTTGTAGACGGGTACGTATTGTTTTTACAGTCCTTTTTTTGTGATATCGACGTAGGTTAATATAAACTTAAAATCTTTCGTTTCACCCAAATACACTGTATGACTGAAAGAGCGTGCCACACTTTCCACGGTTATTGATTTGAACCTAGAGGAGTTACTCAGATAGTAATGGGGTCTCCATGTAACTTTCTTTCTGTTATTTGTGATTAAAGTTCCTCTGTCAAGCTGTAAAATTTAGGATAATTCCTCGCACCAGTATTATTTTTTATTCTAATCTAAAATTATCATTAATTTTAGAAATTTTTTAACAAGTTTTGCGGCATTAATAAACGTCTTTAAATGTTGTTTAAGTGTGGCACATATCAACTACGAAATGTATCGTTCCAGTTCAAAAAATAAAGTATATTAAATGGCTCTGAATGGAACAACTCTGACAATAATTTTGCTCAAGTCCTTCTTGAACTGAAAGAGAACAGCAAAAACAACGGAAGATAAATCATTTCCGTAGGAATACAAATATACCTTGATTCTGTAACATTTTCTAAAAGTGCTTGACATACTAGATCAAGCATATATTATCCAGGTAATTTGCGAGACACCGCCAATTAATTTTGGCGTCTCAGGCAGTCATCAACAGCCGAAATCTAAGCACCACTAAGCACCACGAAGCTCCACAAAGCTCTGGAACAACTTTCTTTCATACTTCCTTCCCCTTTCTGTATTTCAAAGGGGAAATACACGTCGTCACACTCTGTGTTACGCTGAATCTCCCCGAGAACTACGTTAAGGGTACACATGTATGTGAGATGCCTGCTCAGCCACGAACAAGTGGTTCATTTGATCAGACGACTAGAATCCTCATCGTCGTAACCGGCAGAGGGCCACGATATATGTACACACACACACACACACATATATATATATATATATATACATACATATATATATACATACATACGTACATATATATATATATATATATATATATATATATATATATATATACATACATATATATATACATATATACGTATATATATATATATATATATATATATATATATATATATATATATATATATATATATATATATATATATATATATATATGCTTACATTCACACACAATGCAGATACTCAGACACACATAGACACACACACGCACACATACATACATACATACATATATATATATATATATATATATATATATATATATATATATATATATATATATATATATATATATATATATATATATATATATTTATATGTATATATGTACGTATGTATATCTACATAGCCTATTGCGTGTTTATGTAAGGCTATTAAATCTACATGAGGACAGAAAAATTGAGGTCCGGATATAAATACATAGACGTGTATGGAATTAATGTTAAAATGATATTTTACCACAGGTCTTTGTTCCAAACAGCTGCTTCTGAAATGCAGGAACCTCGCTAGGTGAATTATAATGGATCTGTGTTCGCTAGGAAAGAGTTAAGTAGCTGTACAAGACGCAAATACGACAGGTAAACAAAGAAAAATATATTTTCAGGATATTACTTACTGTTAGTGCAGCGTCTTGACAAGATAGTTAGCTTTGTTCTCGTGTCATGCTTCCTTACAAATACGATAAACTCATTGAAAAGCTCTTCGTTTACAGCTAATTAGACAAATCATTTGAGATGACAACTAAGCATATAATACAGGTTTGTCATTACACGTGAATCATTTACTGTGTGACTTTAATATCTTTGCCAGCAGCTGAAGAAACATTACGACTAAGCGTATACGGCAGTTGTTTGTTGGGCGAATAGATATTGTTCATGTAGTGGTTAACAGAAGCTAACCCAACAAAATTCAATCATGTAATATACCATTAACAACCACTTACATGAAATGAAAACGTATCATTTCAATTTTCAACTATGATTCATATACATATATGTGCGTGTGTATGCCTGTGTTGGTGTATATAAAGATATTCTTAACAGCCACATCAGCAGTTTAGCATTTTAGCATGCTGGTGCTCCCTCTAGTGCCATTCATTATACATACATATATACAGGGGTTAGACAAAATAATAGAAACACCTTAAAGTTTCAAACAAATTTATTTAATATGGGGTAGTCACCTGAATAATAATAATAATAATAATAATAATAATAATAATAATAATAATAATAATAATAATAATAATAATAATAACATCAAAAAATACCTTAGGAATGAGAACCCAGGTTCTAAATTTCCACAAGACACCTGATGAAGGCTGGAGAGTATATCAGCCGAAACGTTGTGTTAACAACAGACAAGATGAGAACAACTATCCGTCAAATGTAAATAATGTACATGCATGCACCGTTATACATTCACGGGTTCTAATACACCTATAGCTATACATAAATTAATACATATATACAACCATGTATGCTCCATTATACATTCACGGGTTCTAATACACCTACACGCATACTCAGACAATATATATTTTCTATGTAACTCTGCTCACAGTGAAAGAGAACGAAATTATTCCTTAGAGGAACGCCTGTACGCCAAACGATGCAGGGCGCATATTAAATAGTGGAATAGGACGGAGGAATCTATCACGAATTGTAAACGGGTAATTCTTCCAGAGAAAAAAAAAACCTACAGGAGATATATAAATGCGTGTAGGTGCATACAGCATCAGATACTTGTTGCCTATGTAAAATTTTGTTCTTCAACCTTTATGTACATGAAAAGAAAAAAAAAACTTCTTTTCAGAGAAGGCGATAGATGTAGATCATGTAAGGTATTTTTCATCTGATAATATTCAATTTTACCGCCGAGTTTTCTATGTGAAGTATTTCATTTTTAAATTAATAACTACTTAATTTCAATATATTTGGAAATCAAATTATTTTTTGTTATCATATGCATTCGAAGTCAAGATTTAATTTGCCTATTCAAGTAAGCTTCTTTATCGATATTGTAAGTTATATAATTCATTTCCAAGTTAAAATTAGATATAAACGCGTCTAGTTTCATTGAAAGGGTATATAGTTGTGCGATTTGATATTTCTTTAGAAAAAATCTGAAGTAAAACACCCAAAAAGCATCAGAAAATCGATGGTTACGATAACCACGTCAGTTATGTATTGAAGAAGAAACAAACACAGACACTAACGCATGCACAAACGACGATATACACTCCCTTTCCCCCTGCATCTCTCCTTCTCTTTCTCTCTCTGACGCGCATCCATTTACGCACGTATCTATGCATATATGTAAATATGTTGGTATCAATTATAGAAAATACATGAATGTGTTATCATATTATACGCGTATTTTATTTTTATATGCTAAACATTTAGTGCCACTTAGACTGCAGCTACTAATATGTGTATGTATATATATATATATATATATATATATATATATATATATATATATATATATATATATCATAAATATACAGGGATTAGCAATTGAGTTGCTTCTCCAACATACTGAAAATTTAGAAATAGCAGTCAAAGAACTACTGATTCCAAACTACAAATTTTTCTCTAAAGCGGATGGCGATATTCTTGTATATTTTATATATATATATATATATATATATATATATATATATATATATATATATATGTATATGTTTTTTACTCATTTACTCTTTTACTTGTTTCAGTCATTTGTCGGTGGCCATGGTGGGGCACCGCATTTAGTCGAGCAAATCGAACCCAGGACTTATTCTATCGGTCTCTTTTGCGGAATCGCTAAGTTACGGGGACATAAACACACCACCATCGACTGTCAAGCGATGTTGGGGGGACAAACACAGACATAGAAAGATACACACATACACACACACACACACATATATATATATATATATGTACATATATATAGATATATATATGTTCATATATATATATATACACTCACATATATAGGTGTGCGTAAACGTGATCGTGACAAAGAGAAAAAGAGAGATACAGATAGATAGATAGATAGATAGCTAGAGAGTGAGAGAGAGAGAGAGAGAGAGAGAGAGAGAGAGAGAGAGAGAGAGAGAGAGAGAGAGAGAGAGAGAGAGAGAAAGATAGAGAGTTCTTGTCAAGAATCGATAAACAAAATTATTGAACAGTGTGTGTCGAATTGTACTGAATGAATAGTAACTATCACATTTTTTTTTTATAATACGATCAATGGCTACATTAGAAAGCACAATTATTCAATATTTTTTGTGCATTTCAATCTGCGAGACATGTCGGGACTGGATGCCCTCGGTGATTCAGCTATTGACAATATATTGTATTAAGTTTCAGACAATCTTTAAATGATGTATTTTTCTTAAAAAATGTTTTCTGTTTTTAACTTGGAATAGAAATAAAGTAAAAATATAATATATCTATATAATTTAATGCTTAGGATGGTATTTATTCAATGTGTAGCTTAACATCCATTATACGTTATAATCCGCAATTCCATTCCTTGTATAGATTTTCGAATAGATATAAGCAATGTAAACACTATTACATATAAATATGAACAATGGAACAATATTACTTATAATTGAATTATCAAATATTTATTCATATAGTAATGCAATTTTTAAACTATACTCTTGTAGATATAGGTTCCTTTAGAGAAAATGTCATTATAATTGCATGGGAGTAGGAGTAACTTAATGCAGAACAAACACAATAACGGTTATCATTTAAAAAACTATTTACGTTTTGTGTTTTTGTTTTTAATCATGTCAGTTATATAGTTCGATCATATATAATGCCACGAGAAGGTGCATGGCTCAGTGGTTAGATCGGTGTTTTCCAACGTGTGTTGTAGGAAAATTGGAGTGAGGTATGCGTTAGCGTGGGTTGTGAAAATTTTTGCGACACTAAGCCTATCTTTAGACATTGAAATTAAAAAAAAAAATCGTCAGGCAATATTTATACTTAAGGCATGAGAATAGCTGTAGCTACGACCAATCTGCATACCAAGTGTTGTATATGTATTTGCTAATCGTTTGTTTCTCTGTTTCCATATCTAATGTCCAATGTCAAGCGTTTATAAAGCAGCAGTGATTTCCGCTCACAATTGAGTCGAGGTATCCGCCAGCCAGGTAACTGAATTTAAGATCGTATTTCTATATTAAAAAAAAAATGTGGATGGGTACCAGATTCTTTAACAAGCAGGGCAACGGAAATTTTGTAACTAAAAAGTGGGGCACCGTAAAAAGTTTGTGAAACACTGGGTTAGGTCGTCAGGCTAATGATCATAGGGAGTGATTAACAGACTGGGCTGTGTGTAATGTTATTGAGCAAGGCATTTTATTTCACTTATCTCCAGTTCACACACTTGTAGAATTGATTTGCGACATCACTGTTGCCAAGCTGTATCGGCGTTTGCCATTCCCTTGGATAACATTGGTCGCATAGCGAGAAGTGGTTGTTATGGATCGCTGACTGCTGATTTTCACACAAACTGTCTTGCCCTGATTTGTGTCTCGAAGGGGTACTTTCTAGGTGCATTCCCATTGTCATGAATGACGAAACGGGGTCGTTATCCTTTATATAATGCCAAACATTTTTTCACACGCATACGTATAGAGACGTAGCTCAAACACAAGAACACACTCCTCTGTAAATATATATATATATATATATATATATATATATATATATATATATATATATATATACATATGTGTGTGTGTGTGTGTGTGTGTGTGTGTGTGTGTGTGTCTATATAAATATACGTATATATACTCATACATATTTGGTACAATATCATGTATTTGAAAAAGTAAATGAACAGAAATGGCTTTTCTGATAATTTTCCTACTTTAATAATTAGATGTTTACAACTTTACAAAAGGTAAAAAGTAGAGGAACCTTTCACAAAATTGCATGCCACCCTTGCACAAGAGACATGCACATATCAGTAACGATCCAATTTTAGAATATGTATTGCCGTAGCTAATCTGTCAAGTATTCCATATTTTTACTACATATATGCATACATGCATACAACTGCTGTTATTTCTTCAGTAACAGTTTTCCAGCATCGAGACGATCACAAAATCTGTCGGCAAAGTGACATCACGTTGTGAAATCGATATTCTAAAACTACCCAGGAGGGTTGTAAAGTGCTGTGGCTTTATGCTTGAAATTTCAAAGCAGAAATTGTTTCTTGTACATACAAATCATTTATAATGATCAATATCTGATGTTGCAATATTTACCGTTTCCGCCATACAGAAGTCGCATTTGCTTCCCCGTGCCCTACATATGATTACCTTAGTTACGATACTCTACATTATATGTTCATGTTAATCTCTCTAAGTGTCTATACGGTATTGGATAAACACGTTTTCTGTCATTCCTTTTTGTTTCTGAACGAAGGCGAATGCTGCGTATATCCTTCCTTGAAGGTGTTTCCTGTCATTCCAATATAATATTTTCTCTACCCTTCAGTATCGTGAAGCTCACCTCGTAAATTACTTGTTTTTACCGGGAACTATTTATTGTTCAAGTAAAAGGTATGTGTATGCGTATACCCACATATATTTGTGTTTGTGTCAAAGGTACAAGCCTTTGCGTAAATGGAGGCAGGTGTGAGAATGTGGGAAGTGTAGGTGGGTGAGGATTGATTCTTAATTTCATGCGTATGTGTTTCAAAGTGTGATGATTACGCGTGCAATTACGTGTGTACATGCGTCCGTGTGCTAAAACTGTGAATGCAATGAAAGAAAGAATCGACGAGTGTATAAGCATGTGGAAACTATAATAGTGATTTGAATGTGCGTGTGTGTATCTGTGTGTTTGTCTGTGTAAGTATGGAACTGGTGGGGGATGTGAGAACTTGAGGATGTGTGATTGCATAAATTCAGAGAGGAAAAACGAATTCTTGTGTAGTTGCTTTACAAATTGGTACAAGCACTTATAAACTTCAATATGTACTAGTTACCCAACCGTTTTCTGTTCTGAAGTGTGAAATGTTGAAAGGTGAGATAAAACTAAATACACGATCTGCACTATATTATGATATACCGATAAACTAGAAAATTCCCACTAATAATAATAATAATAATAATAATAATAATAATAATAATGATAATGATAATGATAAATTGTACAACTGTGATAAAACGACGTGAGGTGGGGCCTGTTTATATTATAGGATTTCTTCAACAGAATGATTTTCTTTCTATATTCCTTTTTCTAATTTTTCGGACAGAGTGATAATTCATCTAGTTCAATATCCTTTGGGATACCAATACAATTCTATTGATGCTGTAGGTGTTCATTACCGGGAGGTGTGATATTTTTGGATTGTTTTAGTTCATCTTGCAATCAGATTTCCATGGCGAATCTTAATTCAATTACTTTGGAGAATTGATCCCTACACTAGGTTGCTTAGTAAGATTCTCTTTGAATGAATTCATTAACCGTTTCAGACACATTACAAGGTGCAAGCAAGGTCTTGTACGTCTGAATTTGTATTCGACGGTATGAAATAGCTATTTAGTGCGGTGTTAGGGAAATAGATATTGACACACCGTTCCAGAAGTCAGTCATACTAAACTATACTGTCTAAAATTCAAACATGATAATTTAGATTTTATTTCCCCAGCAAGCTGCACCCGTAAATAAAATCATTTTTCTGCTTAGTACACATTCATACAGCAATACATAACTAACTTTAATTGAAGCTACAGCAGCCTCCGTTATGATCTGTTGAACATTTGCATTTGTAAAGAGGCTAATTATAAGGCGTAAGGCGTGACACGCCTAATTATAAGACGTAAGGCGTGACTCGGTAACTAGTACAAACATGTTTGCAAATTCTAGGCTGACACCATTCAGAATATCTAATTTTACCTGATAACGAAGGTATTTTCGATACGAAACCTATTTAAGTACTAAGTAATGTTAGTAATTGATTGCAGCTCTCCTCGTCCAATCATAGCACATGTCCATACCAGCGCGGTCGTTTCTCTTACACACCACATCTGATGATTCTTATGTCCAACGTTTTCTCTCAGGGCGCTTACACGCTGTCGTGTATGCACACTGACCTTACATACCCAGCGGACCATACAAGCTTTATTTCTTTCAAGCCTACACACATCTTCAGCAGTCACAGCCCATGTTTCAATGCCATATCATGGCTGTTTTATATATATATATATATATATATATATATATATATATATATATATATATATTCTTTTATTCTTTTACTTGTTTCACTCATTTGACTGCAGCAATGCTGGAACACCACCTTTAGTCGAGAAAATCGATACCATGACGTATTTTTTGTAAGCCTAGTAGTTATTCTATCCACTAAGTTACGGAGACAAAATCACACCAGCATGGGTTGTCAAGCGATGTTAAGGGACAAGCACAGACACACAGTCACACACACACACACACACACACACACGTATATATATATATATATATATATATATATATATATATTATATATATATATATATATATATATATATATATATATATACGATGGGCTTCTTTCGGCTTCCGTCTACCAAATCCACTCACAAGGCTGTGGTCGGCCCGAGGCTATAGTAGAAGATAGCTGCCAAAGGTGGCACGTAGTTGGACGGAACCCGGAACCATGTGTTTGGTAAGAAAGCTACTCCATTTTTCAATGAAATTCCAACGGAATCTTGTCTTCGAGTATTCTTTGCAACATTTTCTATATTGCAATACTGATATAACCTAGTACTTTTATGCGTTACGCACCCATTAGGTTTACGAAGTGACAATCTCGTTCCAGAACTGACAACTGCAGTGAAATGGTTAGATTTGTTCTTTGAGTTTCCTCCGATGGGATCTAGCTGAATCTCACGAACTGTATTCTGACAAATCAGATGTCGCGGCTTGGTGAGCGCGACAACTAATTTCTAAATGTATTTCGACCAATCAACATGTGACATAAATGTCACGGTTTAGTGAATGCACTGATTTGTTTATCACTTATTCCATTTTTTTCAATGAGATATTTTAGTTATTTGGTGTGCGGGTTGGACGTCACGGTTTGGTTGGCATGTCAAGAATACTTTGCTTTGACCACATCAAACGGAATATTTTTAGCCAGTGTGCGTGTGTGTGTGTGTATGTGTGTGTATGTATGTGTGCGTGTGTATGTGTGTGTATGTGTGTGTATGTATGTGTGCGTGTGTGTGTGTGTGTGTGTGTGTGTGTGTTTGTTGAATGCCAAGTTATATAAAAATAAAATTTAACAATAATATAAATATTTACTATTACCGAATAGCATTTCGCATTTTCGTACAGTACAATGTAAGGAGTGACTGTGACTTCGAAGGAACAGATTGAAGGACTTTCTTGACTATGCAACCATTGGCTTTTTGGGATTTTATATAATCATTGGCAATATATACATACATACATACATACATACATACAAACATACATATATATATATATATATATATATATATATATATATATATATATATATATATATATATATATATATAAAACAAATAGTAAATGAGTATATGCATATATACGTACAGGTATGTGCATACCGACATCCACCTGTATGTATAGGTGCATATCTAGGTACAGGACATTGCAAATAAAACAGAAACGAGAAAACACACAAGCCACATAGAGAACATTCTACTTCGTCAGCTACCCCCGTTTTAACACCGGCGTTTCGAAGAGCTGGGCAGGACGCATCGTTAAAACGGCTCTTCCCATGGACCGCAAATTAAATTTGTATACACAAATTAAATCTTGCCATGGAGGAATGTAGTGGCGGACAAAAAACAAGACAGGAAAACAAACAGAAAAGGCTTAACGGCCAGACGAGAAAAATTATGTGTGTATGAACGCTGTGAGGCACGAACTTGAAAGTAGGGACGAAGTGGTTCGCGTGTTTGCTCGGCGATAGCCAAGGAAGAAAAGGATTATTGACCGGAAGCATGTGACCATGCCGGTGTAAGGGGAAGAGAGAGAGAGTGGTAGAGGGAGAAACAAAGGGAGGAAGTAGAAGATTAGGTGAGCAACGAAAGGAAAAGAGAAAGAGAGGAAGTACGAGGGGGAAAAAGAGATACGTAATATTAACAGAGGAAGAACGAGAGGGGTAAAGCGAGATACGTAGTAGTAAAGAGGAAGAACGAGGGGAAGAGAGAGAGTGGTAGAGGGAGAAACAAAGGGAGGAAGTAGAAGAATAGGTGAGCAACGAAAGGAAAAGAGAAAGAGAGGAAGTACGAGGGGTAAAAACAGCTACGTAGTAGTAACAGAGGAAGAAAAAGAGGGGTAAAGCGAGATACGTAGTAGTAAACAGGAAGAACGAGAGGGGGAAAATGATAGAGAAAGAGAAAGAGAAAGAGATAGAGTAGCGTCGGAAAATATGAAGTTACGAAAACTACTTACAATTGGAGACGCTGCGTTCAGTCATGTAAAAACAAATAGTAAATGAGTATATGCATATATACGTACAGGTATGTGCATACCGACATCCACCTGTATGTATAGGTGCATATCTGGGTACAGGACATTGCAAACAAAACAGAGACGAGAAAACACACAAGCCACATAGAGAACATTCTACTTCATCAGCTACCCCCGTTTTAACACCGGCGTTTCGAAGAGCTGGCCAGGACGCATCGTTAAAACAACTTGTAGGGTAGTTACCACAAAGTAACATGACAATTAGTAGGTGTATATGTAAGTCTGCGATGTAGATGTATTTGAAAGAGGTTAGATGTGCATAGGAGGAAAATATTGTTGATTTGGAGACATGGATGTGTTGCATTTTTTAAATTTCCGAAATATTTTATGCTGGATTTAATGCAGCGTAATCATATACAAAGAAATTTGCTTATATGCTGTTATCATACTTAATATTCCTTATATATTCGAGATGAGTTTCTTAACCATGGATTTGTCGCATTCTGAACATTTTAAATTTAATGGTAATCTTGTAAATTGAGAGAACATCTACTCACAACATCTGTGCACATATAACCATACAACCACAAGTAAGCAGGTGCACAAACACATACACATACATACATACATGCTTATATACATGATAAACGTACACACACACACACACACACACACACACATATGTATATACGTATACTCACAAACAAATGCACAAGCACATAAACGTACATACATACATGCTTATGTACATGATATACACTCACACACACACACATGTACATACGTATACTTACAAACATATGCAAACGCGTATATATCTATGTGTGCGCCTACAGTTTATCTATATAAGTATATATTTTCAAATATGCATGTCTCCATAAATTAATCATGTATCTGCATACCTTGTCCTCGCCAATAAACTATATTTATAGTATTGAAAACTGTCTTCCGATTAAAGATCTAAGGTTTACGAAATTTTTTGAAGCTTTTTTTTTTTAAATCCGGCACATTTAATTTATTTTCTGCTTACTACTTCTAGCACCGCGAGTGTCACTTCTTTTATTTTTTTTATATAAATATCACTAAATGTGTAACATTTAAGGTATCATTTTGCAGTTTTAGTTGATTATTTCTTTTGTTTACTCGTCTTGCTCATGAACCACATCTCAGTATAAACACAAAAAAAAAAGCTTATTGGTGGCGTACTTCAAAGGAATCATTTAATTACTTTCAAAATAAACTTCAGTCATCTGCCATTGGTGTGTTTTGTTCTAGATATTCTTTTAAAATTTTCCTATTCAAGTACGCAAAATATGTTTGTTTGGATTGGGGTGTAAATTTAATTAAAAGCAAAAATACAAGAATTAAACCAGTAGAACAAAATGCCAGCCTAATTCGTTCTTACCATAATGATGTAGAAGCTACATGTGTTACACCTGATATTTTGACCCAAATACTATCAATATAAATAATACCCACATGTATTAAACGAAGGAGATCGTGTCTACTCCTCTTCTACAAACCTAAAACAGACTATGAATTTTCTTTTTCAATAGAATTAACTGATGTATTCATTGTACGTAAGTTACGGGAAAATATGCGGCAAATATAAATCACAAATATTTTAATTATCACATTTTGTCTCGAAAATGAGAAACATTGCATACATCGCTGCTAAAGTATCGCTCAGAATATAACGCATTTTCTTTTAGAATGTGATATTGCACTTTCCTTGTGTGGGCGATTACCCTCTAGAAATAGCATGTACTCTTTTTTCGTTTGTTGGAGATATATCCCATGTTGCGTTTTGTTTAGAATCGGGGATAAGTAAGGTATGTGATCTCGATATTAACACTGTTAAAAAATAAAGCGGTAAGCTGGTAGAATCGTTTCATGTTCTTACGTCAAATACCGCGGAGGTCGAATTTAGCTTCGGTCCTTTAGGGGTCAATAAATTAATTACAAGCTGAGTAACTGGGTCGATGTAATCAACTTGGACCTCAGCTCACACGGCTTTCAGACCTTCTGCCAAAATTTGAAATCAATATTAACACTAGAAAAACACCGGAAAACTTTAAATCTATGCTCACCTATACCCCATCTCGCTATATATCATTCACTGAATACATACCGCTAGAGCAGCAGATAAAGAAGAAAGAAGAGATGGGAAAAGAGGAGTCCAGAAGGAAGGAAGACGAAATGGTAGTGGAAACAAATGAGCGTAAAGAAAAATTTAAGGTGTTGCATGATGAGGAGACACTGGTGAGGACATCGGTTGTTCCAATGGAGGAGGAAAGTTTGGAAATGTAACTGGAGAGTCTGCTGAGGGTGGTGGAAAAAGGAAGAAGGTAATAGGAGTGGAGCAGGAAAGGAGAAAACAAATGCGAAAAGGAAAGTTTAGATGGAATTGTGTGACGTACACAAAAAGCAAAGTAACTGAAAAGAAAGTATTAATTGTAAGCATATTATAAGATTCAAGTTACCCACGGATGTGTACTCCGAGAATGTGAAGACCATCGTGGTTGACAAAGACACCTACAACAGATTAGAAGACATGTGGAGAGGGATTGACCCGCCAGGAGAGATGGTGGATTTCGGTGAATTGCCACCAGTAGTGGAGCTAACGGATTTAGAACCTTTGATGAGGTATTAAAAAGTTTTTAAAAAATAGTAAAATTGAAGAAAGAAGGAACAAAATAAAAGTGTTTCATTTTAAAATGAAAAGTGTTTCATTTTAAAATGAAAAGTGTTTCATTTTAAAAGAGGAAAAAAACGAGAAAAAACAATAAGATAATAGAACGATTGTAAATAGTTTATATAAACGTTCAAATGGTATTGCATGGAAGTAGGGGCCATGCAGCCAATTCATTATTCATTTTTATATAACATCTTATTTTCATTCGTTTTATGTTTTTTAACCCCACGGTGATGTCTTTGTAGTGTCCTCTCTGTGTTGTGGGCGTAGTGCCAAAACAAAGGAACATTGGTGGAGGTTAGCGCACCCTAACAGCTCTTGTTGTTATTATTGTTATTATTATTATTATTATTATTATTATTAACACACAGAGTCGCACACTTGTATGTATGTATATACATACATAAATGTGTGTGTATGTATATACATATACATACATATATATATATATATATATATATATATATATATATATATATATATATATATATATATATATATATATATATATATATGCGTGTGTTTGTGTATGTGTGTGTGCAACATTTGTTTCCTTTTTTTTTTCAAGTGGATTGCTTATTTTTTCTGTAGCGAAGAAACACTCCTATAGTGAGGATACACGATATCTGTAGATATACACTTTTGAAAAATACAAAATAATAAGCATAAATATGTATGTATGTATGTATATATGTATGTATGAATTTATGCATGTATATATGCATATACATATAAATATATATATATATATATATATATATATATATATATATATATATATATATATATATATATATATAGTTATATATATAAGGATGTATCTATGCATTCATCTATACACCTCTATCTCTGTACATATATATGAATGCATAATATATATAGACATATATGTGCTTGTATGCGTGTGTATATGTGTCTGTGTATATGTGTGTTTGTGTGTTCATGTGTGTGTGTATGTACATATGTTGTTTGTCTGTCTTAAGGAAGAAATTATATGTGAAACCTGCCCAGGATATTATTGTGTTAGCTTTTGTTTTTGTTGTTCCCTTTTTCACTTGTCTACGCATATGTTTATTGTTTGGCAACACTCCTAACTCTATGTATAAGATTCTTCAAAAATACTCAACACTAATAATGGAGTACGAACAATGTGGAAGATACGTAAATTTCATCGTTATCTTGGCATGATACCATGTCCAGCTTCCAAAAATGTATGGATATATACATACGTACACCCACACACGCACCCACACATGTCATATACGCGCACACAGTCATACAAAATGTGTATGTATATATAAACACGTTCATATAAATATATATATATTTATTTATAAATATATGCATACATATATATATAATATATATATATATATATATATATATATATATATATATATATATATATATATATATATATATATATATATATATATATATATATGTATATATATATATATATATATATATATGTATATATTATATACGCGCGCAAACATTCATAGAAACACACACACACACACACACACATACGTGTACAAGATAATAAAGGTTGTTAGACGCAAGATACAAACAAAAAAGGAAAAATTCACTTGTCACTAATAGTGACTTTGAATGCATGGTAGAAGCTACATTTCTAGAAATAAGTCAAATAATCTTCTAGCCACAGACATAGCACAATTCTATATACAGACAGGGGAGTTAACCATCCCATATCGAAGGAGGGAACTGTACTGGAAAGTAAATTTCGATTGAAATTAAGCTCATCAGTAGTACTACTCCATCGGTGATGGTTTAGTCAAAGCCAACCTCTCAGTATATCGATTTTACAGTAAGAACCAATACTTGATTCAACAAGATGGTAGTGTGAAAATTATAAAAATAATATAGGTGGATAAACGCAATTTTCAACGGAAAAGGAAAACTCAGTTGTCATTAATAGTGACTGATGCTGCATGGTAACAACTACATTGAGAGAAATGAGTCAAAGACACTTATAGTCTAAACATAGCACAAGTATATCTACTGACAGGTGAGTAAACCACCCCGTAGGTATTTATGTATTTATTAGGTTTAATATACTTATTGTATATAGTATTTATACTGTTTGTGGGAAAATTATCATTAGAATATATTCTGATTAAATTATTTATGTGTTTTTCATGCTCCTTTTGTCCCATCTATGAGCTCGGTGCATTTTATTAAAACCATTTATAGGATGTCATGTAACACACTAGTACCTTCGTCAATATATTCCTGGGCCGAGACTCATGTCTTGATGGCTTTGTGGGTAAAGTTATAGGAAGATATCAGCACTGGAGATCCTGAAGTAGAATTTAATACTTCCCAGGTCCCTTCTGAAACATTTAAGGTGGCGAAATGGCAGAGACATTACCGTGTCGGGCAGAATGATTAGCCGCATAACACTGAGTTCAAATACTGCCAAGGTCAGCATTGCCTTTAATAATTTCGGTTTGGAGAGAATAATTACGAGTTAAGCACTGTTTTCAATGAAATCAACTCCAACCAACCCCGAAATTGCTGGAATAGTGCCAACCCTTGAAATGGGTGTACTCTGGACAAGTATGTATGACAGAAAACATACGCATGAATCTACAACTGTCATATATCCACATGCATTTGTAGGCATATGTGTTTTGTGTTTTGTGTACGAGCATGCATACATACATAGGTCTATACATGGGGGTTCATCTCTCTCTCTCTCTCTCTCCCTCTCTCTGTATACACACACACACACACACACACACACACACACACACACACACACACACACATATATATATATATATATATATATATATATATATATATATATATATATATATATATATATATATATATATATATATATATATATATAGGGTAAAAAATCATATATTAATTAACAGTCTTACCGACTGTCTGTTTCTCTTCAGCCTGATTCGTAATGTAACCATAATCCTCAACGTTATATATATATATATATATATATATATATATATATATATATATATATATATATATATATATATATATATATATATGCATATGCATATATATGCATGCATATCTACATGTGAGTATGCGTCGTGTGTGTGTGCGTGAGTGTGAGTGAGAAACTACTTCCGCTCTTCACATTTCTTTGCAGGCTCTTCTCACACAGACATGCTGTACGACATCAAGGGAAACGTCTCTCCACTATCTATCGTTACCAATATCACAAATCCCAGCTTCCGACTCACAAATAGACTGCCTCATCTTTCTGTCCTGTGTTCCTCACAGCGGGCTGTTTCAGTACCGCCTTTACTGTGCCCCACAGGACCACCTTCCTAAGACTAACAACACAACATATCATTGCCTAAATTTGGCAAATAATATTCTTTTCATTTTTCCAAATCAAACCTCTCAAGATGTACACTCCACAATACGTCTGGACGTAATGCACTAGATATTTCAACAACCTAGAGTACGACCGCCAAAAGTCGAGCATTTTCTTCACAAACGCACGCAATAAACTATAAGTAACAAAAGCATTTTAAACAATTATGCGTAACATAACACCAAATTCTTATTTTTCCTATAGATAGTGACGTTGTCATCCAACAAAATAATTACTGACAATGGAAGTGGGAGATATTTACACTAAGCTGACTCTCAGAGGGCTCCTTCCATACATAAAACACATTCACTCTTAAACAACGTGATTCCATTCAAAGTTTTACATACGAAGTAAGTTGTTATATAATTTGAGAAAAAAAGACATCACGATTGGAGAAGCAAATGGTTCGATTCTAGTCAAATATCGTGACTTACACGTGAAACCTGAGTTCTTAACAGTAAATATTTAAAGCATCACATGTAACATACATATAATATATTGGGAGTATATATTTTAATGTTCCTATGGAGAAATGGTTTGTATACGTGTATGTACATACATGGACACATACATACTTACATACATAGATATGTGTGTGTCTATAAGTATATATATATATATATATATATATATATATATATATATATATATATATATATATATATATATATATATATATATATATATACATGTATATATATGTATATGGGCATATGTGCATATATATATATATATGTGTGTGTGAATATATATATATTTATACATATATGCACACACACACACACACACACACACACACACACACACATATATATATATATATATATATATATATATATTTATATATATATATATATATATATATATATATATATGCAAACATAGACGTCCATAAACGAAATGCATAATACTTTCCTATATGTGTGTATGTATATATAGAATTGTGTATATATATACATGATGCTTGCATGCTTCCTTGTATGCATATGTGCCGTATCTATTATCTATACAGTACATTTTAGAATACTGTAGAATTATATTCTTTTACATCAGTAAGTATAAGAACCAACGCTAAATTGACTGCAATTTCACTTAGCGTTCACACACGTCTCCGTTCTATTCCTTTCTGTGCACTTGTTATTATTTACAATTATTGTTGTACATGAAGCTAATAATTGCAGAATTTCATTTCATGATTTATGGTGAAATGAGGTAAAATAAAAATGAACGCTACTTACCAAGCATTTATGTATTTCTTTCTTTTTTTTTTTTTCCTGTGCCGGAATTAGATTTAGAAATTGTACATCTTAAAGGTTTAATTAACCTAAATGCTGCATTCGAAACGTAGACAGTGTAGAGATTCCCCATCGATAATAATTATAGAAAACGTGATCAGCTAAATGATTTCGATGAAATGGTAAATCATGTTTTATGTTTATTATTTAATCTTCATACCTTATATTTTTTTCTTTTCGAAATTCATATATGCAAGAGTTCCGAATTAATATATTTCGGATTAATAGTGGTTATCATTTTTTTTTCAGTAGGTTAAATTCCTTATTACATTGCAATACATCATCAGTAGAATTTCCAGAACATTGATCAATTTAATATGTGCCTTTATTAAAATAATACGTTGCGCTGAATCACAGTAATAGATTCCGTTTACCGTAATTGAATCGATGAAATATATAGGCGTATTTCTTAAGCAAATTGAAGAATAATTCAAAAGAAACATTAACAGCTGAATATATATATATATATATATATATATATATATATATATATATATATATATATATATATATATATATATATATATATATATATATACATATATATATATATATATATATATATATACATATATATATATATATATATATATATATATATATATATATAGAGAGAGAGAGAGAGAGAGAGAGAGAGAGATAAATAGATAGATAGGTAGATAGATATACATATGCATACATACATACATACATAATATATATATATATATATATATTTATATATGCTCATTTTCTGCTTCTAATCAATATGAGGACGTAGGATTGATCAAGTAGAACAGATAAGTAGGTTAAGAGTAATATCAAACTGGTTAATACAGTTGTGAGTTATCACTAAAATAATTTTACGGAAGCTGCTACAGTATGTGTTAATATTATAAAATACTAAAATCCATGTCTGTTCTTGTTTTAAATGCGAATGGTTCTTGTACGAAAATCAATTATGATATCGAAAATCTTTATCCGTAATAATATACCTTTCTAGACACAGTATCTCCGATTTACATGCAATCGTGGCATAGTAGTCGTAAAAGCATACAAGAAATTGTCATATATAGTAATTTAAATAAGACTATATAAACCTACAGAAACGCATATATCCAGCCTAAATAACTGGCAAAATATTAGCTATTAATTATTGAAAATAGTGATTTGAAATCGTTTTAACCGATACAAATTAAGTACAGAATCCATTTAGTTGAATAAGAAAAATAAACACAAATTAAGTCCAATAAACAAAAACTTACAGTAATTGGGAGGCTGTTGAATATGCTTTAAAATAATAACGTAAATTTAAGGTTTCATTAATATATGGCTGCTTATTTGCATACATATCTATCTATCTATCTATCTATCTATATATATATATATATATACACACACACACACATATATATATATATATATAAAGTGTAGTATATTGCCACTTAAGTGTAGCTGACCCCTAGGGGTGGATGTTACTGTTGCTTTTAGCCCCAGGAGGACATCTCCTCCAGCTGGCTTATCGACACACTACTGTGTCCTGTTTGCCAAGGGGCTAAAAGCAACAGTAACATCCACCCCTAGGGGTCAGCCACACTTAAGTGGCAATATACTACACTTTATCGTGCAGTTATTGTTAATACTTCATTTAGAGAATTAACATTGCTTATATATATATATATATATATATATATATATATATATATATATATATATATATATATATATATATATATATATATATATATATATATATATATATATATATATATATATATATATATATATATGAGAACCCAATAAGTTTCGAAAATCGATAATGAAGGAAGTCCTGAATCTATTGTTTAAATAAGCCCTTCATTAGATCATACAGTCATTTTAGTCAGTGTGAGAGTGCATACCCGAAGAGACGTGCCATCGTCAGTGGTTTATAAGGAAAAAAGTGCTAAACAGAAAGAAGAACACGATGAAGATTAAAATTCGACTTTTAGCGACTATAAAATAATAAACTGATAAAAACTGATCATTTCAGTACTTATCAACTGGTTCATTTTTTTCTGTGATGCAAATTACCCGCTGTCTCTCACAATAAAACAACCCACTCTATTCTACACATGGATCAGCCTGTATTTTAATTACCTTAATAACCGGTTAGTTTTCATGTTTTTTCAAGCAATTAAAAAATATTAGTTGGTAGTCTTCCCTTCCCCGTTTACAATTTCGTCCTTATACTCTCCTACAAGGAAGTGTATATTGTATGATGCACTTGTCTGCTTTAACACGAACATTTTTATATATCTATATACATGAATGTATGTGAGAGTCTGTGTATAGATGTGTTTGCATGTTTAATGTGTTGTGTGTGTGAGTATACAAAGAGCAACGTGTTTGTTGGAAAAGTGTTTTTTACATTATGACATTTAGATAAAAAGGCTTTTCATAACTTTTTTCTCCTGCTTCTCAATATCCGCAGATCATTCCTAAGTGAGCAAGCTTTTCATCGAAATGTTTTTGTTTTTTTGCCTTTCACTATCATATGCATTAAACTATATTGGTCAAAATATCCAGGAGGTTTTCGCTTGCTCATTATAGTTGGAAGAACATTTGATTCCGTTTCTTTGAAATTCGTGCAATCACATAAATGCAGCGTAATTTTCCCCATTGACTTAATTTTCATATCTTCCACGTTATAGGAGAATTGCTCACTTGTATGTGTGTCTGTACACGCGTGTTTGTGTGTTTGCATTTGAATATGTGCATATAAATATGTGACCTGCGTGAATGTTTATGTATACGATTATTTTATTAGTGTTTTATTAAACAGTATATCTCTGGCTTGCGGTATATTGTGGATTATTGCAGAGCTTGTCGTAAGAATAAAAGTGCAATATATTGGTCTAAATGGTAAACTGTTTTGTTACTGGAGAGGTTTTAAGATAATAATTAGATAAGTAATATTGAATATTTTATGGGACGGATGTATGCGGTGGATTGATAGGGAAATTACATTTTATGGTATCCGAATATAAATTATCCCTTAAATATTCTCATTTCACATGGCAGTCTTACTTTTCATGAGCGTGCCGGTAGCGTTCCTTCTGAGCAATCCAGTTTTATTTATTTATTTACATTTTTGTTTTATCATCGTCAGCGTACCTGTCACTTCGAACACTCAGCGAACAACGTCATCGGAGAAAAATGGTGCGGGGCAGAAACGGACAGTAGGCGGGTGTGCTACCGCCATCGCAATATCAGTAAATTTACCTCCGATTACATACAAATGATGAAAATATTCGTTTCTAATTTTGGCACTAGAACACCACTTTGCAGGGACGGGAGTAAATCGATTACATCGACCCCGCCCCCCCCCCCCCCCCAGCCAATGCTCAGCTGGTATTTATTTCATCGGCACCGAAATTATGAAAGGCAAAGTCGGCCTCGGCTGACGAAATATTACGAAGCATTTTGGCTGATGTAACGATTCTGCCCCTGCTCGTCGCCTTAATTGCTAGAAATATAAAAATTGCAGATACACATCCTGGTTTTGAATATGTAATACTATATTGAGAAGGTGGTTAACACAATGTTTCGGCTGATATACCCTCCAGCCTTCATTAGGTGTCTTGGGGAAAGTTCGAACCTGGATTCTCATTCCTGAGGTACTATTATTATTATTATTATTATTATTATTATTATTATTATTATTATTATTATTGTTGTTGTTGTTGTTGTTGTACGCCCACGGTCATATTGCGTAGTGGTTAAGCGCGCGGGCTACTAACCCCAAGATTCCGAGTTCGATTCCAGGCAGTGACCTGAATAATAATAATAATAATAATAATAATAATAATAATAATAATAATAATAATAATAATAATACATTGAAAAATACCTTGAGAATGAGAACCCAGGTTCGATATTTCCTCAAGACATCTCATGGAGGGTATATCAGTTGTGTTAACGTTTATTAACAACAAAAAAGATGAGGAGAAATATCCGTCAAATGTAAATAATGTAAGTAATGTACATAATTCCTCATCTCTTAAATATAGATCTATATTGGGAAAACTTTAAATTTACGGGGGTCGTAAAAGAACTAAACTAATGTCAGACACCTGGAGAAAACACTAGAATATCCCTGTTGTTATGACAGTGATGAATAATCCTCCTGAATTAGTAATGAGTATATAAAGTTATTATATTCTTGTCAGGATATTATATTATTAACCTTCTCTGAACACTTCTAAAATAAAGACCTGCTAACATAACATATTTCTCTCTATCGCCAAATATATTTAAGAAGAATAAACTTCAATAATAATACGCTGAAATCAGAGTGGATGTGATAATGTAAATACGAAAACAATAGTCTGAGTTATAGTGAAGGCGCGTGGCTCAGTGGTTATATATATCCTTGGTGAGATTCTTTTCAGAGGTAACACATTAAACATAAGCACTTCAGGGTTATACAGAAGAGAATATTAATAGAAAAGCTTTAGGTTTAAAGACTCCATTAAATCGCTAATTAGAATTTACGTTTTGACGCTATTAGATTTTGACTGTATGTCATATTCTTCAATATATAACCTGAACTTCTGTAGATTTATCCTACTTTATATCGGTTTAAGAATTTACTTAGAAAAATAAAAACTCATAAAGTTGGATAATGTACTAGAAAATCAAATAAAACACGTGCGAGAATATGTACAAATCATTTTTCAAAAAACCGACATTAGCTGATAGTGTTTCGAGGTTAGCCGCATTCCTTAGAATCAGTTACAGAAGTACGTTGAAGTACACCTGTATTTGCTGACAGCTAAGATAGGCAAGATATAAATGAACGACGGATAAGTAATGTGCTTTCGCTGTAATGGTATAATAACGGCATGCCATATAAAAGGCAAAAATAATTTTAACGGAAACACTGTATTGACTAATGGAATGTACACACACAGAACACACAGCACACAAAAATACGCATCCATCCATTCAGCCAATCCTCCATCCACACATTCATACATATATACATACAAAACATATGCACATCTATCCAACGACACATACATACATATATATACACACACACTCACATCCAAGCATACAGAGCCATGTACAGTAAATCTATATATACACAAATACACACCCAGCTATATATATATATATATATATATATATATATATATATATATATATATATATATATATATATATATATATATATATATATATACATATACATATATATATATATATATATATATATATACATATACATATATATATATATATATATATATATATATATATATATATATATATATATATATATATATGGGAGAATGTACGAAAAAAAAACAACAGACGAGGACAGGTGGTGTAAACAACAAAAGGATATATTAGTATGACGCTCGGGAATACGGAAAGTCTTTAACGTTTCAAGCTACGCTCTTCAACAGAAAGAATACAGAGAAAACAAGGAGAAAAACACGGAGAAAAAAAAGGAATAGTCACTGGTTAACGATCTATCATGGCTTCTGTATAGATAAGTGTCTATGTACGTCTGTGTGTGTGTGGGGGGGGGGCTTAGAGGATGAGTGCATCTGTGTTTAATTCTCCACTCATTCATATTTAAGTTCCGGTATATTTTACAAGTATATACAATGGATATACAAAGTATAAATTGAGATACGTTGCAATATTTCATATATTTATATATGTATATGTGTGCGTGAGTGTCTCTATTTGAGTGCGTGTCTGTATGTATGTGTGAATGTGCGCTTCTTATATTCATTACAACTAATCTTCCTCTGTAATATAAACAAATTGCGTTAAAATCAATATCGACTGTGATTGTCTGATATGCAACTGAATTATATTTAGTACGTCTATAGAATCCTGAAGCATGTACTAATTCGATTTAGTTAAGGGATACAGCAAATGCTTCATTTAATCGAATAATACCTAATGTAGGAAACCTTATAAAAATTGCTATATTTTTCACCATTAGTGTTAGGAATAATATGTTTATATTCTGTTGTCTGCATCTTTCCTCACTTAATGTGTTATAAGTAGGGATGTGTATCATGAAAATGTATCACACACACACACATATGCGTAAGGTACGCACGCGTAAAACACACATATAACGTTGTATATGTACTGAAGTGTGATGACGTGTGCTTGAGTAACTTTATAATTATTCGTGACTATAAGGACACTGCTCCGATATGACGGATTTCATGGCGTGGTCTCTAATTCACACGCACACATTCACGTTACCTATTAAATACACGTCGTTGCTATAATGCAGAAGTGTCGTAAGTTCTCTTTCAGAAAACGAAAAAATAGTTCCTCCATTCCATAGCAAAACCATTGCACTACATTTAGACAATTTTTGATGTCTCGCCCAAGATGCCACGCAGTGGGACTGAACCTGGATATATGTGGCTGGATATCTAGCTTCCTACCACACAGTCACAAGTTTACTTTCGCGTGGTTATATCGTTAAAATTTCTTTCCTCTGTTTCCGTACATATATATATATATATATATATATATATATATATATATATATATATATATATATATATATATATATATACACACACATATAGGGGGGATGTACGAAAAAACAACAACAGACGAGGACAGGTGGTGTAAATAACAAAAGGATGTATTAGTATGACGCTCGGGAATACGGAAAGTCTTTGACTTTTCGAGCTACGCTCTTCAACAGAAAGAAAACGGAGACAAGGAGAAAAACACGGAGAAAAAAAATTGAAAAGTGTTCAGACAACGGTCAAATATAATAATAGCTGACCGGAAGTTACAAATTCTTTTTTCAGGAGAGCTAAGAAAAGGGGGAGATAACAAACGGTGATCGAAGAACTAGGACCTGTGTGTGTGGGAGATAGAATACTGGTGATCTTGACGTATGTAGTGTGAAAATGGGGAGGGGAGAAAGGAGTTGGTCAGTTGTAGTGTGTGCGTGGTGTGATGCGAGGGTATTGGTGTGATGTGATGTGAGGGTGTTGGGAGGTGGGGAAGGCATGGGTGGAGTGTGGGTTAGGCTGAGGGTGGGGTAGAGGTAGGAGTATGTGGGTATGGGGTTGGTGGTGGGTGTAAGGAATTGGATGGGGTGGAGTGGGAAGGTGGAGTAGGAGTGTGTTGGGGTGTGGTGGGATGAGCTTATGAGGGGGTGTTGACGATGAAGGGGGAAGGGGAAGGGGGATGTAAGAGAGGGGGAAGATGGGTATGGGAGGGGAGAGAAAGAGAGGAAGAGAGGGTGGGTATAAGAGAGGGAAGGTGGATGTGAGAGAGGGGGAATGTGGGTATGGGGGGAGAAAGAGAGGAAGAGAAAGAGAGTGAGAGAGAAGACAGTGAGAGAGAGGGAAAGAGAGAAAAGAGTGAGAGAGTAAGGGTGAGAGAGTAAGAGAATAAGAGTGTAGAGAGTAAGAGTGAGAGAGGGGGGAGTACGAGAGAAGAGAGTGAGAGAGAGTAAGAGAGAGGAGAGAAAGAGTAGGGGTGAAGAGAAGTGGGAGTGAAGAGAAGTAGGAAGAGAAGTAGGAGTGAAGAGAAGTAGAAGTGAAGAGAAGTAGGAGTGAAGAGAAGTAGGAGTGAAGAGAAGTAGGAGTAAAGATAAGTAGGAGTGAAGAGAAGTAGGAGTGAAGAGAAGTAGGAAGAGAAATGGGAAGAGAAGTAGGAGTTAAGAGAAGTAGGAATGCAGAGAAGTAGGAAGAGAAGTAGGAGTGAAGGGAAGTAGGAGTGAAGAGAGGTGAAGTGACGTACAAAGAAGTAGGAGTCGGAGCAGGAGGGGAGGGGGAGATGGGTGGTAGGAGGGAGAGTGGGGGAGAGAGGCAGGAGGAGGGGGTTAGATGAAGAGGGGAGGGAAGTTGAGCCCATGTGGCGCAAAGGAGCGAAGAGAGAAGATTAATCCCTGTTCACGGCGAAAACGGAAGTCCGGATGGCCCCTGTACATGGACAATCCAAATACGGAGAGGTGTTGCTGCAAGGAATAGCCGGCAGAACGGAAGTGGCGTGACACCGGGGTGTCATTGCCAACGTTGATGTCTCGGCGGTGTTCCGTGAATCGGTCGGCCAGGCGGCGCCCCGTTTGTCCGATGTACAGAGAATGGCAGAGAGAGTAGGAGATGCAATAGATGATGTTGGTAGAAGTGCAGGTGAAGGGGTCGGTGATGCGAAAGGGTCGGTGATGGATGCTGGTGAGGAGGGTGGTGATGGAGAGGTAAGGGCAAGTGCGGCAGCGTGTGCGAGAGCAAGGGAACGAGCCAGGTTGGGAGGTTGGGTTGGGGAAGAAGCTGTGGACCAAGAGGTCCTGTAAGTTGTGGGCTCGTTTGAAGGAGGGGAGGGGTCGATTAGAGAAGATGCGGGAGGTGGAGGGATCGGACTGGAGGCGCCGAAAAGCTCGGACAATGGAGCGTTGGAAGGGTAGGGTGGTGGGATGGTAGGTGAGGGGAAAAGGGAGGCGGGAAACGGCAGGGCGGGTTCGTGGGGAGAGAGCAGATGCACGGTCCACAGAACGTGCTCTGGCAAGGGTGGTGTGGATTGTGGTGGGTGGATAATATATATATATATATATATATATATATATATATATATATATATATATATATATATATATATATATATAATTATATATACATATATACACGCTGATATCGAACAGTAAGTATGAGTGCTCAACACCGCATGGTGGAGAAATATTCTTTATTTGTAAGTTAACAAGGCTACCAATATTTGCACGGGAATGTTGGTACTCGTCTACATTTTGGATGTGTATATATATGGGAAAATGGAGAACAAAAAAGGCAGGACAATTACCACAAGTCATTTAGAATATTTAATAAATACTTTTCCTCTAACATATATCTACTGACTCGGAAGACTGCTACTGTTACATAGCTCCATCCTCAGCTCTGTACTCGGAACTGGACGGATGACCATTTATAGCACATACACAACGTACTTATTCGTTTAGATCACAAGAGAACTAAATCTCTCATATTCTCTCTCCTTCTCTGTATGTGTCTGTCTGTCTCTCCCTCCCTCTCAATATATATATATATATATATATATATATATATATATATATATATATATATATCCATTATTCACCTTATTTACATTTGATGGATATTTGTCCTCATCTTTTTTTAGTTGTTAACACAACGTTTCAGCTGATATACCCTCCAGTCTTCATCAGGTGTCTTGGGGGAATTTCGAATCTGGGCTCTCATTCCTAAGGTATTTTTCGATGTTTTTGTTGTTGTTGTTGTTATTATTATTACTATTATTATTATTATTATTATTATTATTATTATTATTTTTATTATTATTATTATTATTATTCAGGTCACTGCCAGGAATCGAACTCGGAATCTTGGGGTTAGTAGCCCGCGGAGTTAACCACTACGCCATATATCCCTACGTATATGTGGAGCTTAAGTGATAATTTTAATTTACTCCAAAATACACACGATGAACGAAGATACGTAGATAATTGATGCTACATAATTAATATGTAATAACGTCAAATCCTTCTTTCTCTTATGCAACAAAAATCAAGTGTCTAATTGGAATTTTCTTCTTTCTTATTACCAATGTTGAGAACCCCTAGCTTCTTCCAGCAGGTTGTTCTACAAATGGTCCAGTGTAGCACATTGCTCTCAAAATATTTTTCCTTTCTCCTACTTTATGCGTGCACTACAGCCGTCTTGTATTTCATCGATTTTATATAGGATTATAGTTCTGTAGATCTTAAATTCTTAGATCTGAAATTTCACATAATATCCCTTATAGGTTTTGTGAATACACCTGGTCAAATTGATATTTTAGTATCGTGCTGTCCCTTTTGAGGTTAAAATGTTATTGTTTACAGCTATTTCATTTAGCTGCAAGTTTTGCTTATTTTACAACGTTAGATTTAATGGTTTATGTACTTTAAGAGATTTAGATAAAACCGAATGTTTAAGAAGATTGTTTCGCAATCAAACGTTACACTTTTGACTTCAGTGTATGAAATTTTATTCATGTCTCAATTAGCACAACATTAAATTGGCTATGCACTTTTGAATGAAATTGTAAGATAGAATCTCGGCGGGAAGAGATAGCACAGCTAGAATCTGTAATGGAAAACAGGAAATTTTTCTTACACTTTAATATAAAGATACTCACCGAAAAAGAAGTTAACCAAATACCAGTCTCTAGAAAGCTCAGTCGGTAGCAACACTCGTACTTCGAGTAGGTAATTCGACAGCGGAAATTCAATTGTAAATAACTGCGAAACCAACGTTTGTCTATACTTTCTAGGTATTAATCAAGGTTATAAAGTTAGAATACTTATAAATAAACGTTGAATGTTTTTCCATCTGAATTGTTATAATAACGTAAAATTACTCATTTCACGTGGGGCGTTGTGAGGAATCGATTGCTTGTTTCTAAATTTTCATTTTGATATTCAAGTAACTTTGAACAATTACGATGTTCTGAATACTTTTGTGCACCTTAATATTTCTGGGGTAATTTATTTTCCCGTCTCACCTTTTGTACTGACAGCTCGAATATCATATTTGTTTTCTTTATTTATATTTGACGGATATTCGTCCTCATCTTGTTTGATATTAACACAAGTTTCGGCTGATATACTCTCCAGTCTTCAACAAGTGTCTTGGGAAATTTCGAACCTGGGCATATGGCGTAGTGGTTAAGAGCGCGGGCTACTAACCGCAAGATTCCGAGTTTGGTTCCAGGCAGTGACCTGAATAATAATAATAATAATAATAATAATAATAATAATAATAATAATAATAATAATAATAATGATAATAATAATAATAATAAGGAATATAAGAGACGCCAAGACAATATAGCCATGCTTTCCTGTCGACACTCTGCAACAAGTATGGACTTAACATAGCAAAAAAACTGGTACGACCACAAGCCGGAAGGCATCGTCGAAAATAGAATTGCAATGATCCTATGGGATTTTAGGATTCAGTGCGACCATGAGATAGAGAATAGGAAGCCAGCCATAGTCTTAATTGAGACATTTTGCCAGCTCACCGTCTAAAATTAACTTTACATATTATTCTATATTTTAAAATTTGGGTTGAGCGTTAGTTTCTATGTATTGAAACAAACTTCAACGTTATTACTTAAAAGAATATATCGCTAAAAGACACTAAAATCACATTTCGTATTTTCATACTTCTAGTTCAGAATCACTTATTCTTATAACTACAATAGCAATCATTGCCTTTGGTGCTCTGATCGACGCTAAATAAATTGCTATGGGCTAGAATCATATGTAGTTGTGCGAGTTCTGCGACGTATTAAAAAAACAACACTAATATTGATGTTTTAATATAAAAGGAGATTATTAAATATTCCACGAAGTTTAATTACCAGCGTATGACATATTCGTAAATATTTCATAATGTTAATATCATAGTAATTTAGATGCTATATTTTCTCAAATATGTTCCATAAAATTGATGTTGAATCTTGTTAGGTTGTCGAATTGATGTCGGCATTATGATAAACATCAAATTTGGAATATCTAATGTCAGTCATAACATTGAAAAATAATGTAATTGTAGCGGGAATAAAATTTGCTTTTTCTAAATCCAAAAGTTAAAATCCCTTCGTAATAGTGTTAACAATGGCGACATTGACATTAGATTACTTAGAAAAAAACAGCAAGTTGACAGATTTGTTAACACACCGAGCATAATGCTTAGCCGTAATTCGTCCCCTTTACGGTCTGAATTGGTTTTTCATTTCGTCCGTCTTTACGCTCCAGTTCGACTTTCGTCCTTTCGTCCTTTCGTCGATAAAATAATTATTAATCGACTTAAATTCTCCATCGAATTCAAACATGCCTTTCAACCTGTTTAAAAAAAACAGCAAAGTAACGGTCAAATATTGGCATCGATAAAATCAATTTACCGCCTCCACCAAAACTTGTCGGCGTTCTGCCAAAATTTTGAACAACCGATAAAATTATTAATGTCTTTGGCATGATAAATATTGACATGTCACAATTTCAGATTATTAAGTGATTTTATGGAAATTTTTCTGTATTATTAGCGTACAAGTGGCTGAGCACTCCACAAACACACGTACCCATAACGTAGTTCTAAGAGAGAGTCAGCTGACACAGAATATGGAGAGGCTAGTCCTTTGAAATACAGATATTACTCATTTTCGTCAGGTCTGTAGACTGGGCTACTGGGAAATGAAATGTTTTACTGAAGGAGACAACGTGCTGTAGGCTGCTGCACTAATATATATATATATATATATATATATATATATATATATATATATATATATATATATATATATATATATATATATATATATGTCAATTCAAATAACAAAGATATAAAATAATTAATCGTGAGGACATGCACAAACAATATATTAATTTCACGCTCGGTGGAAGGAGTTGCTAACGTTTCGAGCATAGCTCTTCGTCGGATAGAAGAAAGTCTACAGAGAAAGAAGGAAGAATGAGGGGAAATATCCAACAATCCACGTGCGGTTAGATTACGTATATGTGTGTATACGGAGAGGGAGAGCGCGATCGAGAGAGAGAAGGTGTGTTAAAGAGAGTGAGAAAGAGCGAGAGAGAATGTGTACATGTGTGTGTGTGTGTGCATGAGAGAGAAGGAAACAACAACACATCCATGAAATTTGAATAAGCTATATATTGAGGTATCTAATCAATATATTTTTGTATGAACACATACGTTACTCACACACGCAGTCTACACATATAGACAGACACACACACATACACGCGCACACACACACAAACACACATATACACACACATATATATGTGATGGACAGAGACACACATACAGACATGTAAAACTGTTACTGCGGTAGAACTGAACAGGCAGAACTGAAAGCAATGGATGCAATTTATAAGGCAGAAGTAACTATTGACACGTGTTGTTCATTTATATTTAGTTATGCATTATAAAATGCAGTATAAGATGGACACAAACGAAAATAATAGAAGGAAGGGAGGGTGAAAATGAAGGAACATGATAATAGAATGAAAGCGTGGCCATTGAAACGAGAAGAAGCAGTCATGTTGAGAACTTTTAAGAGGCGCAATTGCTTTAAATATAAGAATAAAATATACCATGATAAACAACTTTTTCTTTTTAAACTGAGAAAAAATATAGAATAAATAATCATTTTCATTTTAAGCACAAGACCTTGAAACTTTTTTGGGGAAGGGGGCTAGTCAATTACAACGACTCCAGTGCGTAACTGGTATTTAACTAACTCATCGACACCGAAAGGATGAAAGGCAGAGTCAGCCTCAGCGGAATCTGAACTCAAAACATAGCGGCTGGTGAAATAAATACACCATTAATAATTACTGCCGCCTTAAATATACCATTAATAATTACTTCGAATTTTGGCTCAAAGACAAATAATATGCTTTCTACTTTAGGAACAAGGCCTGAAAGTTTGGGGAATGGGGATTGTCGATTACATTGACCTCAGTGCTCAACTGGTATTTAATTCATTGACCCCGAAACGATAAACGACAAAGTTGACCTCGGCGGAATTTGAACTCAGAATATAATATTATTAATAATATCAACATAGAAACGTCTGCGTGTTTCACTGAGATGATCGCTTTGCACCTATGTGGATTTAGATACAGTCTACGCACGTGACATCTGGCGCATTTGGCTTTGAATATAACCCCAGGATAATCAATGCATTATAGACTGAAACTGCGTGGAAGCCGTTTGTATATATGGATTCTATGTATGTGTGTATCAGGCGGGTACCATCAGTAATTAATGAGGGTAGGCAGTTGGTGAACTTTATGTAGTAAAACACACAAAAAGTGAGCGAAACAGGGACGCGCGATTGAATTGGCGGCAGGTTTACTTCTGCCTTTAATACACGTAAAGAAAATTGTGTTGTAGGAGTGTACGCAGCATGCGCACTACAGCAGTTCTATTCGTAGCTTAATACTGAGATTGAAAAGCAGGGCGAATTATGCGTACCTAATCTACAAAAATATATATTTTGCGTTTTATACATAGTAATCAGAGAAATCTTCAAAAATTTTATTCAATTAGATACATATTTTGCTATAAAAGGAAAATGTTGCTATCGATCTATTTTATTCAAGGTAGGCACTGCCTACCTTGCCTACCTAGGCGGCACATGTGTTTGTGTGTGTGTCTTTCTGTTTGTCGGCACCCACTACTTGTTAACCAGCGTTGAATTGTTTATGTTCCTGTAACCTAGCAGTTCGGCCAAATTGGTTGATAGAATAAGTATCAGACGTAAAACTAAACGCAAATCTCTATTTATTTGAGTAAAGACATCCAGGTGAAGACAAACCATGGCCATTGTCCAAATGACTGCAGGAAATATAAGAGATAAAAGATGAAATTCGTTATTGTCTGCGACAGTCAAATTTTATAGAAATCTAATTAAACCAAGTTTTCCAGAAAAGACTTGTGACCGACATTAATGAGAGCGGTTTGTTAAAAAATCAGAAGAAATAGAAATATGTTGCAATCGTTGAACTGCAGACACGCTGGGAAAATGTTTTTAATGCTTCAAATGTATTGGCTGGCTGTCAAATCTGGGTACTCGCAGGCCAAGCGAGCATTTTACCACTAAACTATTAATGTACACACCTTTGAAAATTCTCAGTTATTAAAAGATTTATGAAATAGATTTAAAATGGTCGATTTACTATTAAAAAGGAATCAAAAGATATGGAAGTGATGTTTGCAAAGATATTTGTAAAATGGTTTTACTTATATGAAATAGAATATGTTGCATGACAATAATACATTATTTATATTATTTATAATTGACGGATATTTGTCCTCATTCTGTTCGTTGTTAACACAACGTTTCGGCTGATATACCCTCTAGCCTTCATCAGGTGTCTTGGGGAAATTTTGAACCTGGGTTCTCATTCCTAAGGTATTTTTCGTTGTTGTTATTATTATTATTATTATCTTTATTATTAACCAATACGCCACATAGCCATAGGCATATGGCGTAGTCGTTGAGAGCGCGGGCTACTAAACCCAAGATTCCGAGTTCAATTCCAGGCAGTGACTTGAATAATAATAATAATAATAATAATAATAATAATAATAATAATAATAATAATAGTAACACCAACATCGAAAAATACCTTACGAATGAGAACCCAGGTTCAAAATTTCCCCAAAATATCTGATGAAGGCTGGAGGGTATATCAGCCTCTCTCTCCCTCTCTCTCTCCCTATATATATATATACATATATATATATATATATATATATATATATATATATATATATATATATATATAAACATATATATATATACATATATCTAAACATATATATATATATATATATATATATACATATATATAAACATATATATATATATATACTTATATATAAACATATATATATATATATATACATATATATAAACATATATATAAACATATATATATATATATATATATATATATATATATATATATATATATATATATATATATATATACATACGTATATATAAACATGTATATACATATACACACATATATATATATATAATATATACACGCATATGTATGTATGTGTGTGTATATATATATATATATATATATATATATATATATATATATATATATATATATACATATACATGCATACATGCATATATATATATATATATATATATATATATATATATATATATATATATATATATATATATATATATGCATGTATGCATGTATATGTATGTATATATACATACATATTAATAGAAGGGTAAGCAGACACTCGAACACACACACACACACACACACACACACACACACACACACACACACACATACACTTTGTGCTCACACGTTTCAGCCAGTAGAATATCGAGGGCATGGCAGCCAAAACAAGAGAAGGCCGAGGAGACTCGAAAAATACGAAATGACGTAAGTTACTCAATGTAATATCATGAATTGTCTGGCGAAGATATCAAATCAAACTTCTTGCGCGCAAGAATTTGACACCCGAAATACACGTTGATATGGGTGTATTGATTCCTTAATAATGATGAAATTTATATACAAGGTCAACATAACCGAAGCACAATGTCATTTTGCCAATGTCAAAATTAATTTCCAGGGAAGAAAATTATTTATGGTTATTGCCTTGTTAATATTTTCTTAACACGTCAAAGAAATATTCTTTGGAGTAAATCATAATAGTAAGTTATGTGTAACACGAAATGCTTCGTATTCTATTTCCAACAAAAGTCACTTTTTTAGACAGCATTCATACGATTTCCTACATTTATTTTAATTAATTACGAACAATATGATAAAAACATGACGCATTTCTAAAAGACCACTTAATAAATTTAGATAAGTGCTTTTCCAATCGTCTTCTGTGTGATAGCATTGAATATATCACCTCCTCCTCCCTCCGTTTTACTTCGCGTAAATAAATAACCAATGGAATAAAAATCTGAGGGAGAACAGGGAATTTGAATTAAGGGAATCGTTGTATAGATACGCAAAAAAAAAATATCAATTGAAAAGGAAATGCGTGGACAGGAAGTGAAGTAATACATTTACACATTCGTACATGTGTATGTATGTATATATATATATATATATATATATATATATATATATATATATATATATATATATGCGTGTGTGTGTGTGTGTGTGTGTGTACGTATATGTGCTTGTATGTATATATATATATATATATTTATTTATACATATGTGGTTATGGTATATTCTGTTAAGAACGCAGTACAGTACAAAATAAAGATAAAGCTAGTCCACCTTCAGATTTCACCCTGTACTATCCAGTAGTAGTATTATACGCACTTCCAGGTTAGCGTTTGGGCATCTATCGTGTGTGATTAGATGACTGAAAAAAATTGGAGCCAACAAGAAATACGATTTGACATATATTTTCAAACACTACAATTCTTTCTAAGCAACGTATCTCACCAGGCGTGCAGGTAATTTATTATGCACCCTTCCCTATAAACGCTGTATTATTTAATCAAATCACAAATAAAATGATGCGAGATACAATACAACTCCAAACGAATTTCTTTCCATTCGATTTAAATATCGATTGTTGTAAGGTATAAGATGGTGAAGAACTATAATTTCCTTCATCTTGGGGTTTGTAGCCTACGCTTTTAACCACTACGACATATGCTCGTGGGCGTAGTGGTTTAGAGCGCGGGCTACTACTCCAAGATTCCGAGTTCGATTCCAAGCAGTGACCTGAACAATGATAATAATAATAATAATAACATCAAAAATAGTTTAGGAATGAGAACCCAGGTTCGAAATTTCACCAAGACACCTGATGAGGGATGGCGGGTATATCAGCCGAAACGTTGTGTTAACAAAAAACAAAATGAGGACATATATCCGTCAAATGTAAATAATGTAAATAATGTACATAATTCCTCCTCTCTCAAATATAGTACTGTATGAAACCTCTTGTTATCATACTGTATTTTTACATTGGTGTTAGTAATAACACACATACACACACACATACACACACACACACACACACGCACACACACACACACACAGACACACACACGCACAGGCGCACGCACTCACACTTAGGTGCGCAGATTCGCAGCATCTTTTCTACCATAAACATTGATGTCTCACATGTCGATAGGTGACAAGGGGTCTAGCTACATTTGTATTTATGCTTTTATGAATCTGCTTACGTATTTATCACTATGTTTCTATGGCTCTCTATGCGGTGATTAATATTTTGATTTTTGTTTTTTACTGTGCTGAAAAAGTATCTATTGCTGATATTAACCAGTCACTCTAATATACACAGGAAAAGTGAAAAAAAAAAAAAAAAAACCTGTTAATAGTTTCTTTTTTTTTTTATTGGTTATGTATATCATTTTCCTGTTTTCAGTTACCACGTATCTCTTCCTTTGGGTATACATTATTGAAAAGATGTGTTCACATTCACACATTTAATTATCATGATTCATATTACCAAAAGAATGTTTCCTGTGTATGATGAATAAATATTTCTGTATATATATAATACATCTATTTAGCATCTGCCTACGAATATAATATGTTCAGCTAGAACACTTTTTTTTTATTTTCTCAGTTGCAGTTTTTTTTTTTTTTATGATTGTGAGGCTGAAGGTCAAAATTACTGGCGACAATCTAAATAACATATATGTCTTTGCTGTTTTCATATTTCATAGTAATCTATTATTATTCAGTTGAAGAAGGAGGATGTGGCGTTCCCCTAGTGGCAACCGTCGTTGTAGCAACATATGTTGCTTGACATACAGTAATATGTAATAAGACTCCCGAACGAACACATCCACGCAGAAAATTATACAATGCTTCGGGAATCTTTATTTTATCGTCTATATTGAGTACATATTTCAGGAAACCATTCACGTAACGTGTAATAAGAACCAGAAGCGTATAATAATTAACTACGGGATATTTACGGTTTATATGCTAATGTACTTGTGTCGTATTAGAAATAAATAAGGCAAAGGAAGAATACGCAAATTAGTATTCAAATTGTAATGTATAATGAACTTTATGAGAATACCGAATAAATGGCTCTTCATGTCTATATATGTGTATGAGTGAGTGAATGTGTGTGTGTGCATGTGTGTGTGTGTGTGTGTGTGTGTGTGTGTGTGTGTGTGTGTGCAGGAGATGTATTATATCAGTTGTGCTTTGAATCACATCTACATTTCCTCGCTGTCCAGCTGAGTAAATTTAATATAATCGATTTCCCTCCTTGTAATAACAAGTTAGTGGATTGCACAAGGATATGTTCTGCTATTTGCCCTCAATAAAATGCTTCAAAATGAGTTCATATGGTAGTGCCCCAAATTGCCATTAAGTGTTATAATTGATTAAAACTTATACAATGTTATAATATTATATGTCATGTAACGAATTCTTCACATGAATAATCTTTGGTTTCCGAAGATACTAGAAGACCAGTAATTAAATCAAATTTTCAAATAAGGAAACAAAGTGAATGAACATTCATGTTCGTTGCGAATGATGAGAACTCAGGAGCTATTATTATGTAACACAGAGTTCATCTTTCTCATTT
Source organism: Octopus bimaculoides (assembly GCF_046866305.1). Classification (NCBI taxonomy): domain Eukaryota; kingdom Metazoa; phylum Mollusca; class Cephalopoda; order Octopoda; family Octopodidae; genus Octopus; species Octopus bimaculoides. The sequence goes on from NC_142932.1 coordinate 33,525,925, forward strand.
ATTCTCCCACAAACCATAAATTTTTGCCTTGAAAACTTTGCCTCAAAGGAAGTAGGTAACACAATAATAATAAATGTTTGCTCTTAATATATTATCAATTACTGTAATACAGGAATTAAACAATCATTATCTACACATTTTTTTTTATCAGCTGCCTTCTCTCTATCACTTCATGTAATTAGATCTGTATACTGCATTCGCTTTTATCGCTGCTTCAGCGGATTTGATTTTCCCAGTGAAAAGTTGCGCATCGCTTATGTCGAATACCATTTCTTTCATTGATATCAAAAGAATTCTGTTTCCTAAATATAACCTTCAGATTGCCAACGCACAAATTTTCTAATTTTATTCTATTTTACATCTAATATCGTTTAAATAATGAAGTTGACGTTTTTCAACGAGTATGTATTTATATTACCGCGTAAAATTTGAAGAAGACGCTGACTGGTTAACAGAAAAACATAACACATAGCACAAGAGTAAATATAATTTCCAGATCTGTAACAAAAGACGACTTATCTTAGTATTTCAATATATTTTCATGGGAATACATGACAACTTTTTCTTTCCTATCGTATTTTGCGCACAACCAAACACACACACGCACACACGCCCAAATGCATACAATCATAAGTACATACATGTGTGTGTGAGCGCGCGTGTGTAAGCATATATGTGTGCGTGTGTGGTTCAGGTGTGCGTGTGGGTGAAACTTCGTTGATATTTCAAGATCTCTAAGGAAATTAATGGAAACTCCCATACATATACATGTATAAAATGATGCACACATACATACATATATCAACTTATACGGATATTCATAGGCATAAATCGGACAACGGCTGTATTTCATAAATGTTGTATAATGTACATATCTATCTATCTATCTATCTATCTATCTATCTATCAATCTATAGAAATATATGTGTGTGTGCATATCTGTACGCGTGTTTGTGTGTGTGATCGTGTGTCTATCGTTTTGAATTCATTTAGGTTTACAGTGCACATGTTTTCTCGTATGGAAAAACATATATTCAAGAAAAGAATTAATATATGTCTCCTCCATCCTCGTATGAAGTCTTTCTATATAAAACTTGCATCATCTGTGCCAGTAAAACTTTACCCTGCCAAGACACTATAAATCAGTTAATTAAATCCAAGACAATCTGTAAAGCTAAGAATAGTGTAGAAATATATTCGTACACAAAACACCTTTGATAGCAATCTAATGACCTTATCTCTATATATTTGGTTTCTGCAATTCTAGTGAATTAGCATTTTTTATATTTTACAACAGAACCAAAGACGAGAATATTTATAACAGTAATCATGAAAAATATCGATGGTTATAATAACAATAGTAATAATCATATCGATGAAGATAACGATAACGGTATTTACGACGGTGATGACAATGATGTTGATGATGACGACGATGATGATGATAATAATGATGATGATAATAATAATAATAATAATAATAATAATAATAATAATAATGGTTTCAAATTTTGCCATGAGGACAGCAATTTTGCTTGTTGAAAGGTTTAACAAAATTTAAAATGTGACACTTTTGTTGCATTTTGCAGGCTCGTTATGTTTATTAGATAATTCGAAAATATTATTAGAACGATACCCGATCATATGGAAGGAGTGCGTCGCCAGGCATACATATACATACATATATATATATATACGTAAACGAGCATTCAAAGACACATGGAGATACTGACACAAACACGCACACGACAGCACAATGCTTATCTCTGTTTCCGTCACGCTGTTATAGCTCTGGTGGCATACATGAAGCAAGGATACTCTCAGAGATTGAAACAGAGAATCGAGGAGCAAATTTGTTGCTAGATAAAACTACTTATGGAAGCATACACACCTTTATTTTTTAAAGTTCTTTTGATTTTGTACAAAAATTAAAAACAAACAGGAAAAAACGAATCATTTTTCAATCGCATTCTCTTATTATTTTTTCTTTCATCAAAATAATCTCTCTGTACACATCCACCCATCCATCCATCCATCCATCCATTTACACATGCATACATACAAACATAAAAAGAGATAGATAGTTATGCATATATATATATGCATCCACACATACATATTTGTATGCATATATACATACATATATATTCACAAAAACATATATATATATATATACACAAATATATGCTTATATACATATACATACATACATACATATACATATATGTAGATATATATATACATACACACATATATATATATATACATACACATTCATATATATATATATATATATATATATATATATATATATATATATATATGCATATATGTGTGTGTGTTCGTGTGTATATATTTGTGTGTATGTGTGTGTGTGTTTGAATAATGTAGAATTTTTTCTGGATTTTCCATTTTCTCATTAAGTTTTGTAATATTTGAAATATTATTTCAGGAAAACGATTTTAACATTTCGATATTTCTCAGCACATGCTATCTTCCATGTGCGTATCTTGGGAACGGAAAATGGTTTTCCTTACATTTTGTATTTTAAACTTGCATTGAATGAAATATATGAAACACCAATGTAATGATTGTCGTTCTATTGTCCGTAAGGCGAGTATGTTTGAACTCAAGCATTTTGTAATGTATTTAGATACATCATTTCCTTAGAATCTCTAAGGTGTCATAAGAATATTTTATATCTATATTTACGCAACCTACTCTTTCGGCAGTTACCTTATTTATGTATATGTATAAATGTATATAAAAATACATATACATGTACGCGGGCGTGTGTACCTTGTGTTTGCGTGTGTACCTTGTTTAATGGCTTATTCGTTGCTCTCCCTATCATGAGTTTGTGGTTTCAATTGAGAATCACAGCCTCAGGCTCGAGTTTATATCACTTTTCTGTGACTGGACATTGATACACTTGGCTAACATCCGAATGTTAAACCCTGCACTCTTACCTACTTGATGCTGGTTTTCTGTCTTCATTTAACTCAGAGGTTTCCAAAGTGAGCAGTATTGTTCCCTGGAGGAGGTGGAAATGTCAAAGGGGGCGTTGAAGAAAAGTGGGCGCCATAATGAGGTAGAAATTCAGGTAAAAACAAAAAAAATAATGGATTCATTATGTTAAGTTTTATTTGTGAAATACAGTTGCTTTGAATTTGCTTCAGAAAGAGGTCTATGTTTGTGATACTTACTTGGGATGGCAGCGCTGGGTGTAAAGAGGGCACCAGCCAGAAAATGTTTGGGAACCACTGGCTTAGATGATTCTACCTTTTCCACAGCTTCATTTGGACTGTGACAGAGTTTTATCGATGTTTTGCTTTTGAAATAAAGTATCATTACATTTTTCAGATACTAAATTGCACACAAAAATTGATTCTAATGGATACGGATATTTAATTTTACGATGTGAATACTTTTTACTTTGGACACATTGGCAAACATCTTGGGATGTTTACATACATGAAACTGCGATGCCATTAGAGAACTGTATGTAGCACAAACAAGACTTCACATCTGCATGTTGTATCATTACAAATCTGTAGATAACATTTACCAGGTCTGGCACAGAATTCCACAAAAATACCTATCTATTCTGATACTTCTTTTTCAGCTTCCGTAAAATCTGCGAAAGCACTGCACTTGTGAATATGACTTATTCACAGCACTCCAACTAAGAACATACTGCGATGATAGATTTCAAGTTCTGTTTTGTTGGCGGGATAAGTGTTCCTCATTAAAGGGGGGCTTTTGGCCGAATATAATCTTCTATGAAAATTAATATTGTATGGCCAGACAATATAAAATTAACCACGAATAAGATGCTGTTTTTGTATGCATACCGAATGCTTATCTTCACGCAAATGTGAACAATCTATGAAATGCTTTACGTTACATGTATCTATTTTACAGAAGATACTTTATCCTTACAAATTACCATATATTGAGAACAAGAAATAAGTATATTAGAACAAGAAATAAGTATATTATATTCGATGCATCCAGAGAAGGAGTGCATTGAGATGAAAAGTTAAATGAGTGCTGTCTCTATGTAGTCTCAATTCTCTGTTCCTAGGAGGAAGAATTCAATGAGATATCCACACGTATCTTAATCTAGTGTTGTTCAAACGACGAAAGTACACCTAATAAACCCTATGTTATTTACGCATCGTTAGTGTGAACACTCACACACATACACACACACACACACACACACACACACACACGCACACACGCACATAGGAACACACATACACGCTCACACACGCACAGGCACACACATACACAAGCACACACATAGTGTTTTCAAAATATAATGTAATTCCTAAATTCATATTGTATGAATGATCGTCTTCTGTCTCATTGTGCTCTCTGTCGCTGTTATTCCGTTTGCCTGCGTATATATATATATATATATATATATATATATATATATATATATATATATATATATATATATATATATATATATATACATACTTACACACATATACATGTATATATATATGTGTGTGTATATGTATATATACACATATATAGAGAGAGAAAGAGAGAGGCTGATACATAGATAGATATATAAATAGATAGTTAGATACATAGACGAACAAAATGACAGATAGATCAATAAGTAGATAGATAGATAGATAGATAGATAGATAGATATATACATACATACATACATACATGCATACGAGATAAGCAAAGGGAGATACAGGCGTACAAACTTTACCATATAGCATTAATTATAAATTCCTGATTTGTCAATATGTAAAGATGTTTTCGCCTCAAAAGGTTGGTCTACATTTACAAAATAGAACATGAGCAGAACTCGGTGTGAGTATTGGAAATACCCTCAAAACTCAACAACTCTATAGATTTAACATGTGAATGGCTTAGTTGAGGAGAGAGCACAACGGTGGGCCATGAATACGGGTAACTGCATCAATAGTCGTTGCCGACAATATATGAACACACTAAATGAAATACTAATACATATACATGTATATATATATATATATATATATATATATATATATATATACACATGAGTATATATATGCATATATGCATATACTAGCTGACATACCCAGTAATTTCCGGGAAAGCGGGGCTTATTCCTTAATTCTGTTCTTATAATTTTTTCACTAATCCAGTAACAACAATACAAAGTGTGTAGCTCTTAAAACGGGTTTTGTGCATTTATTGCGAATAGCGAACTGTCTTACACAGGATCTTGTTTTTAGGAATTCCCAATAAATTATGAATACACAAATTATGAAGTCAATTGTGTAATAGCATTAAATTAGTTACTCAATAGTAAGAATTCAAATAAAGTAGCCCCGAAAAGGACTTTAATACGTTCCAAGATGATAGAGAACTTAGGACGAAATACGAATAAGGTATGTATATAAAATCGTGAAGCATGTTACGTAATGACAGGGTAATCAGATATGAGATACTAACATTTCAAAGTAAATAACGGTGAAAAAAGCTTTTCTGCGTTCGCAGAGAATATTACCCTCGCTGGTGCTAGTGTTGGTATATTCGTAAATAAGTCACTAAGCGAAATAAGTGGATCTATTGTTTAGGAGAATACTATTTACTTGTTTAAGCGTTGTACTGGATAAATTACGAAAAAAACCTCAAATAGTTCAAATACTAAGAATTAAGCATACCCAATTTGATTTAAACGAAATAAGTTACGAAAGGTTATTTCCTTTGGCTCTATATAAGAATCCGTTTCAGGAGCGAATGGGTTATCTCCCTTGTATGTATGTATGTATGCATGTCTCTTGTATTTTTTAATTATTATAAAGCTTCCATTTGGCATGGAGCCAGTTTCCAACAACGATACAAGACCCTAACTTTGGGATGATGTTAATGCAGACAAATTCACATTTGGAACTTGAGAAATGTCTTGCATATTTTTACTGTTCTACTCATAGATTGGATTTGTAATGTACAAATCAGCTGGCCGATTTCTCTTTCTGAAAATCCCAGTTTATCCAGATTCTTCTTTAAAAATTTACTAACACAACCGCGTGCTCCAATTATTATTGGTATGAATAGGAATTCATAGTCTGGGTATAGAAGCTGGAGGTTTCAAAACAGATACGTATGTATGTATGTATGTATGTATGTATGTATGTATGTAATGTAGAATCTCACATGACCATCCTTAGCATTGAACTCACCTTATTGAAATTTACGTGGCGAGTCTGTTGGAAATGTGAATTAGATATGAAATAGCATTCAGTTCCGTCAGTTCAGTAGGTATGCTTACAGGCGAAGGAGTTTGCTAGCAAAAATCGTATGATTATTATGGCGGACATTCTTCAGCAATTATTTTCCGTTGGGGTAAGCCATAGTTGCAGGCAGCGTCGGATTGAAGGATATAAAAAGATGAGAAAAATTCATGGCTGTACTCTATATAATAGATACATTTATCTATAGACAATAATTAGCTACGGATATGGAATATGTCTGTGGAGCTTCAGCAAAAAGCACAGTTTTATTTCAGTGCTTAGTGATGTAACGTGGTGACGAATCTTCGCATATATGCATAAGGGCACGGTAAATTTCTATTTGTGTGTGTTTTTGTGTGTGTATTTGTGTGTGTATGTATACTACTGTCCCCTATACGGGTAGAGGTACACATACACACACGTATATATATATATATATATATATATATATATATATATATATATATATATATATATATATATATATATATATATATACATATATATATATATATATATATATATATATATATATATATATATATATATATATATATATATATACATATACACATATACACACTTGTATATATATGTATATATATATATATATATATAACTGTATATGTTTGTAATATATATATATATATATATATATATATATATATATATATATATATATATATATACATATATATGTATATTTGTATGTACCATGAGATAGGAAGTGTTTGCGAGAATTGAGAAAGGAAAAAATTCGGAGAAGACAGAATTCAGAGAGACGAGATCGAGTAGCATAAAGATATAAAGAAAATGAATTTGTAAAAGATAAGAGAAGGTTGAGAATAAACTAAATAAAATATATAAAAAAAAAACGCTACAGCGAAATGGTGAAAAAGCTCCAAGGTTAGAATGAAGTAATGAGGTCGAAAAATAACCTAAGATTTCATAAGTAAATGAAAAAAACAAACAGGGAATATTAGATAAGTATGTTTAAAAGAGAAGAGAAAAAGATATTATGTTTGGATATCCGAGAACAAAGAAAATAACATAAATGAAGCATAACTAAGGTAAACATTAGGATAAAACCAGTATATTTGTGTGTGTGTGTGTGTATATACATATTTGTATGTATGTATTATGTATGTATGTGTGTATGTATGTACGTACGCATATATGTATGTTTGTACGTCTGCAGGTATGCATGTGATCATGCTTGCATTTATGCATGCGTATATCTATATATATGGAGAGTGTGAAAAAGGAAATATCGAGAAAAAGAGCAAGATAACATAATTGGAAGTCCTGATGTGTTGATATGGTGGCAGCGTTTAGAGAACGAATACGTCGTTAGAGGATAAATAGGAAAGAAAAAAGAAAAGATATTGAATTAAGTTCGATCTAGGAGAGAAAGAGCCAGATAACGAAGTAGAATTAGAGAGAGAGTATGTACACATGACGTTATTTATAAAATCAAATAGAAGTAAATACAGAAAAAACATGCGCACCACTCTTAAAAAAGCGCACATAATACAAGAAATACAACATAGAAAAAAAAACGGTATATAAATGAGCGAACCGGCTTAGGTTCAGCAGTAAAAATATAAAAAGAAAAAATATATGAATACCAAGAAAGGGGGAAAAAAACTAATGAAGTATAGGAATAGTAAAAAAGGTAAAAACAAAACATAGATAAGATGCAAAAAATGGATAAATCAATGTACACTCATCTGCACTTGTGTGGATTCATTGCCAGACGTACCATGCGAAATGAATGACGAAATACATGTGGTAAGCAGCATTTACTGTCAATACTGACAATAGCAAACTAGTGTTCTTACGCAAATACGCTGTGACAGATTTAGACTGATTTTAAAGGAAGATTTTAACTAAAAATAGTTGTACAATTAATGGCAATTTAAAACGTTTTTCCTCGCATTATTTATATATTCTTATATGGTATCCTGTAATATTTTTTTATTGTGACTGACAAAAAGCGTAATGTTAGTAGACACGCATAGAGCGACACGCATACAAAGTATAAAAACGTATACTAATATTTTATTACAAACTAGAAAAACAAATAACGCTCTGAAGGAGTGTAATATTAACACTTACGTTAGATGGCAGTGCCATTGTAAAAACAACATGCACACACACACACACACACACCTCGAAATGTATGTGTGTGTATATTTATATATATATATATATTTATTTATATGTATGTGTGCGTGCGTGCGTATTTATACATACATATATGTAAACATATATACGTGTATGTAAGTTTTTATACACACACACATATATTATAAGAAACTCGAATACCATTTAAAACTTACGACATTGTTTCGGTAGAACTTTAGTCAATGTAGTCATAAAAGATTACGTAATAATAATAATGTTGGCTGTGTTCTGGTCGATTATATAAAAGTTTACTTAATAATGGTGGATTTTATATAATGTTGCAATCTTTTATGACAGTATTAAATAAAATTTAACCGAAACAGCTGTCATACATTTTAAACGCGATTCTTCCTTATAAATTTACTAGCAGAGATACACGGCATTGCTCGAGATTAAAATAGAATAGTTTGTATATATCAGGTCACCCCATAAGTCCTGACCGTTTTTTCCCTTTGTGTTAATTGAATGAAATTTAATTTTTTTTTAGGATGTCTAATGGAATTAAAAATTGTTTTGATCCCTTTGTGTGTATTTAAACTAATTAAATATTATTTTATAGAATAATAGAATTAAAGATTATATCATGAAAGTATCCAAAGAACATTTAAGGCACATAATGCTTTATGAGTACAAAAAAGGAAACTCTGCAGCCGAAGCGACTCGAAACATACACTCAGTTTATGGGAAACAATGCTTGAATGAAAGAAGTTGCACAAGATGGTTTGCAAAATTCAGAAGTGGAGATTTCAGCCTTGAATATGAAGATCGAACAGGACGTCCAGTTTAGTTTGATGATAAGCTCCTTGAGGCATTACTTGAAGAAAATCCTGCATTATCAGTTGAAGAATTGGAAATAAAGCTTAGTTCAAACGATACAACTGTTCATCGCCATCTTCAACCACTTGGAAAGGTTCCTAAACTTGGAAAATGGGTGCCACATGAATTGTCCGAAAGCAACCACAAATGTGGTTTGACATTTGCTCTTCACTCCATTCTCGTGAACTAATTTCACCGTTTTTAGATCGACTTTTGACTTGTGGCGACAGATAGATCGTTTATCGAAATGCTAAACGTCATATGTTAAATACTTACTTATTGACTATAAGAAGACATAAGGGGGGATGGGCGAAACTGTTGTGATTTTTATATGCCTGTCTGAGATACAAAATGAACCCCAACATAATATGATGCATTTAATCATAATTGTACCGGCTCTTGCAGTTCCTGAACCGATCAGATATGCTTATTATTTCTGCAACACCAGTTCTAATACACTACCGAATGGTCTAGCTCAAGTGTGAAAGTCGATAGTATTTACGAAACAACGAAATCAAAAAATATTCGCAATTTTGCAGATTTACTAGAAAATATACGGCTACAGCGTTTGATCATCGCCTATTACATTGGATAAAAGATCAATTCCATCGCTCACAATGCGTATTCAATAAGAACGGAGAAACCTAATCTTGATTGGTAAAGGAGGATAACAATTCAGTAAACGTGTTTTCACAAACATGTATCAATAAATCTTATTGATTAATGTAATCTTTCGATATTAAATGAATATTCTTGTTTACTACATACATTCAAATTCATCTGATGTTGTTAAGCAAAAAGTATCACAGCTACGAGCATAATACCACAATAATTACATAGCATAAACAGAATCTAAAGCCACACTTAATTTTGTGGGTTCAATGTCGTGAAAACCCCATTTTCTTATATCTCAAAATATTTGACTGCTGGGTCTTCTGAAACGAAGCAACAGTATGTATCCATTCTTTCGATTCTTACTTGTGTGTGTATAGATTATTTAAAGGAAAAGTAAATAGATGTTCGTCTAAGGTGAAAGATATGATAATAATAAAAATTAGATATGAGGGAAGCAGAATATCAGAACAAAGTAAAGCTTTGGTCAGGACTATGTAATCTATTGTGACCTATTGTTAATCTTTGATAACAAGTATACGAGATATAGAATGAATGGATCTCCAGAAATCCAATTTTAGTGTTGAATGGCGTGAATCCTTTGGGCTTAGGGTTGCACAAAAGAGTCGATTCATCTCTGTATAAAATGTTAGATAAGAAAAGATGGGCAGTATTAGAAATTGTTTGAGCAAAAGGTAAAAAATCAAATGACTGTTTGAAAAAAATAAGAAAAAAAAAGGAACAAAAATAATCTCATAATCTTCTGGATTATAGTAGGACGAAAACATTGACGCCGGTGACCGAAATGCATAAAAATGAATGAAAAGAAATGTTGAAAGAATCTGCCACACAAACATAAATGCATACACCGTGCATATATGCATGCACAAGGCCATACACTTACACTCATAAACACACACATGCGCACACGTGTCTATCTATCTATCTATCTATCTATCTATCTATCTATCTATCTATCTATCTATCTATCTATACATACATACATACATATATATATATATATATATATATATATATATATATATATATATATATATATATATATATATATATATATATATATATATACATACATACATACATACATACATACATACATACATGCATATATATATTTGAAGGTTTGGAGGTGATGTACAGAAATTATATAGAAAAAAATTAATTAAGGTACTCAGAAACCTGGATGTTTGTACATTTACAGATTTTTATTAATGTCACATATTAAATGAAGCGCTTTTCACCTAGTCGTGTAGGGTTTTCAAATTGTTTTTTCAAACAATTTGGAAAACCTACACGACTAGGTGAAAAGCGCTTCATTTAATATGTGACATTAATAAAAATCTATAAATGTACAAACATCCAGGTTTCTGAGTACCTTAATTAATTTCTCTCTCTCTCTCTCTCTCTCTCTCTCTCTCTCTCTATATATATATATATATATATATATATATATATATATATATATATATATCAAAAGGATGTGTTATAATACTATTCCACATATACTAAAGTAGCCATACCAACAATCCAACATATCTCCATCATCAGCTGCCCCACGAATATCATTACAGTATCGACAACTTGGCACTACCATTCAATCCTGTGATGTCAACAGCACTAATATATATATACATATGTGTGTTTGTGTGTGTGTATTCTCCCACTTGTTTCAGTTATTTGTCTGCGTCCATGCTGGAGCACTGCCTTCAAGAAATGTTTTTAGCCGAAGAAATCGACTCCAGGACTTATTTTTTATGCCTAGCACTTATTCTGTCGGTGTGCTTTGCGGAACCACTAATTTACGGGGAAATAACCACACTAATATTGGTTGTCAAGAGATGGTGGTGGAGACAAACGCAGACAGAACGTCACACACACATAAGGTATGATATATCTCTTGAACAACACATTGACACATATACATATATATATGCACACACAGAAACATTTTATGTGTTTCTAATGTACGTGTTTCTAATGACGTTAACTGCGAGGATTCTTTTAGTAGGCCTGTGTGTGAGTTTGAATTTGTGAATACGTTTGTGTGTGAGTCTATATGTATTTTTCTCCGTGTATTTTAGGATGCATATATGTTTGTGACCATGCAGGCTTTAGGAGAAACCGAATCATAGAAAAAACAGAAGTTAAAATGCTGATGTAAATCATAGTAAAAATGAATTCATTATGTTTGTAGAAAGTCCGTACAAATTACAAAAATGTGGATGCGATGTATATTAGAAGGAAATTGCTAAATAGACCCCTGGAGACGACCATCTAACTCAGAAGCATACAATTTTGGGGGGATCATTTAATTGTACTCCTCCACGCCGAGTATTCCAGCCTCCTGATATTTTCCAAGATCGTGGAAAATAACCACATACATTTCACTCTCTAACAACAGACCGTCCTAAGCGTAAGCTGCGTAAATACGTTAAAGATCCATGAATTAAATGCATGTAGGAACAAAATATGTAACGGCGACATATTAACCGCATTTCAATTCATCAGCGCATATTCAGAAGAGGAAGCCTGTAACGCATAACATTTTATGGAATCCCAACTTCGCATATGTGTGAGGAAGACGTTTTGGGAGAACAATGCCAAGTACGGTAGTTTTAATTCATCTCTTAAGAGCTGACGAGACTACAAATCTAGAAGCAACATTCAGTGATTCTGAAAGGTAAGTGGAGATAATTTCATGAAATAAGATTAAATCTGTAAAGTTAATTCACTTGCTTAGGGAAAGAACGATATTTCGCTTAGAAATTAAATTTATTTAGAAATTAAATTTACTTGAAAAATTAATTACAATTTTTTCTTGATTATTTCCATGTTTCCTGTAAAGTAGCGAACAGTTGCCGCCATACGATTACGTTCATTGTACAATCATGGCGAAATTTTAATCAAATGAGAAATGTTTGCAATGCATTTACTGTGACCACGTTAATTATACGAAGCTCATTGTATTTTGAAATATGTGAAAGAGTATGAAAGAAGAGAGAAAAGAAAAGCGATCGATTTGGAAGTAAGGCCACTTGTTCAATACAATGATATCACTAGAAAAACATATGATAGTAATTAGTTGTATGACGGCTGATGTTAACCTCAACTAAAAACGTACAAGCGCGGGAATGAAGAGTCTGGAATCACTTTGTAAGCATTATTTTTGTGACCGACTAATGCTAAACTGCAGATATTCTTAGAATATCTGATCTCACATGTAAGGGTAGATATTCCTCTATTTCATTTCATGAACAGCATTATCCCAACGCGATGATTTTCTTTATCTATTTCTTTTTTTTTTTGTTAGGTCGAAATTGCAATCAGATTTCCCCATCCGATGGAGGTTATATTTAGATGCGAATGAAATTTCAACATACATCGAGTTACCTTTGCCAATATACCCAGTTTGGCATATGGTTATTCAATTTGCAGAGGAAAATGAGTTAGGGATCTGAGGTGTCTTTCTGAAGCCAATATATTTGAATGTATATGAATACAATATGCGACAAGTTTTGCTTTCAAAATGGAACCTATACCAGGAAATAGTTAATAACTGTGAATTTATAGGTTTGTTTACTAGATGTACTTGGCCGTACTATATATATATATATATATATATATATATATATATATATATATATATATATATATAGTTTTAGGGAAATTAACCAATTTTCAAGAACTCATCGATGAAAATCCACTATCACATATAGAAAAATTAATGATTAAAAGTACAATAAATGAGTATAATATAAAGTAAAGTAAATATCATAAGATAAATATAATAAAAAGATTACACGTGTTTCATAACCAATTTTCAAATAGAAAAGAAATTTAAATCGATTAAAATCAATTGAAATTATCGAAAATAAATTCTATTCAAAAATATAGCTACTCGTCAGATCGTAAGTAGAACTATAATTAGATATATATCTCAACCAACAATAACTACCAAATGAGTTAATATGAAATACTTATTATATAAAGATAAAAAAATTATTTTAAAAATATCATAATATCAAAATAATAACCATTCAATAATCATCCCTTCATCCATTATAATAACATGTATATTATGTACCAAAAACATCTTACATAAATTATCATTGTTTTAAATTATCATTGTTTCAAATATAAGTTGAACGAAGTTTAAGTTTAAAATAATAATGAAAATAAAATTAGGACATATTTAACCGGTGTAAAAGTTAAAGCTATACTATTTAAAGCTAAAGACGTTTATTTAATTATAATTAAAGATCAATTGAATAATAGAAAAATACAAGATTATTTATTTCTACAAACGTAATAATAAAAAATATGAATGAAAAAATTATGAATGGAAAAATTATGAATGAAAAAATTAGGAAAGAAAAAATTATTAAGAATAAAAGAATAAACTTTATATATATATACAAAGTTTTGATTTAAAAAAACTTTAACGATATTATAAACTATAAAGATTAATAATTAATCAATTATTATTAATCAAAAATAATCGAAAATATATCAACACTATTCAAATCGAAGTTCTAATGTTATGTTGAAATGAAACTATGACTTCTAAATAATTTAGTGTTAAATAAGTTATCTATTAAAAATAATCTATAAAGAACCAAATGAATAGTATAAAAACAAGAATACATATTATTTTCAAATAGTAGAAAATCTTTAGCAAAGTGAAAACAGTACTTATCCAAATTTTTCCGTAATTCAAACTATTTAAGTTTAAAATAATAATGAAGATAATATTAGTACATATTTAACCGGTGTAAAAGTTAAAGCTATACTATTCAAGGTATTCCTCGTCGACACCCAGGTTCGCCCCGAGATCGTCGTCGTACCTTCCTTCCACTAATCCACTATAGAATGCGTTAGTTGTGATGCAGTCGCTCAAGGTTGACCCGGGTTGTTGTAGTTGCCGAAGAGCAGCGCAACACTCGCGGTGCCATTCGCCCTTCCTCGGCCTCTTCTTGATCCACGACTGCAGTTCGGTCATGGAGACGAGCTGCGAGAAAGCGCGCCGCACAAACGGTGACCACACCTGTTCACCGTTGTCTACGTAGAGCCGGAGATGTCGCAGTCTCAGCGCGTGTCTGCGCATCATCAACCACGGCATGCCCAGTCCTCCTTTTACAGGGTGTTGGCAGCAAACGGATCGCCTAACCATCGGAACGCTTCCTTTCCACAAGAAGCGGAAGAGGATGCGCTCCAGTTTGGTGATGGTAGGGTCGGGACAAAGAGCGACGGTCAGGCGGTAGTAGATGACGGACGCGATGTACGTGTTCGCCACCTCCACCCGACCTTTCAGGGAAAGCTTCCTCTCGGCCCATTGCCGGGCTAGAGTGGCCACCCTTCTCGTTATCTCGTCCCAGCTCTTCTCCGTTTGGAGGGCTGGACCAAACCAGACCCCGAGCAACTCAACCGGACCGTCAGTCCAACGTCCCACGACAGAGGCGCTGCTTGACGGCATGGGCTTGCCTCTCCAGGTGCCGAGCCGCAAGCCCACTGACTTATCCCGGTTGATTTTTGCTCCCGTTACCGTTTCGTAGTCTTTCAGTGTCTCGCCGACAAGCTCGATGTGCTTTTGGCTAGACACTATGACGGTGACGTCGTCCGCGTATGCCGACACGCTCCTCCCGCATCCCAACTCTCGCGGGATGCCCCTCAGCGTCGCCAGCTTCCGCAGTAGTGGCTCGAGAGTCAATACGTACAGGAGCGATGAGAGGGAGCATCCTTGACGGACCGAACGTGCAATGTCGAATGGTCTTGATAGGTGCCCATTGACGCGAACTACCGAATGGATGCCTCTGTACAAGGCAGCCATCCAGCCGCGGAAAATGGGACCGAAGCCGGCCGCCATGAGGACAGCCTCCAAGTATTGATGGTCTACCCTATCGAAAGCTTTCGATTGATCTAAATTGATCAAGGCCCCACCCATGCCAGGTTCCTTAACTACCTGCTCTGTGATGTAGCGCAACAGATGGAGGTTGTCATGGATGATCCTGCCCGGCACGGCGCACGTTTGCGCCTTGCCGATTAGTTTCTCGATGACAAGCGCCAACCGCTTGGCTAACACCTTGGCCAAAATTTTCATGTCTGCATTGAGCAGAGTGATGGGCCTAAACTTATCTTTGACGTCCCCCTTGTTTGGATCTTTCTTCAGCAGCGTTACGGCTCCTCGGCTCACAAAACCGGGAATGCTCCCGTTCTGCTGCCAGTTGCAGCACACCGCCACCAAGACGTCTCCAAACAAGTCTGGCACACAGTTGTAAAGCTCGTAAAGAAGTCCATCCAAGCCCGGAGATTTGTCCCTGGAGCATCCCGCCATCGCGTCCCTCACTTCCGCCGCCGTGATGGCACCTTCGCAGCACTCCGCCTCTCTTGTTGAGAGTCGTCGCAGGCTGTGCAAGTAGGCACTGAAGTCCACCCTGCGTTCTCCCTCGCCACTGGTCGCAAACAGTCGAGTAAAATGCCGCTGAAAGGCCTCACACATTTTGCCCGGCTCGAGCAGTTCGCGCCCCTGTTCGCCCACCAGAGACCGAATGGTGGATCTGTTGCCCTGTTGCGCCTCCGCCACCCGAGCCTCTCACGCGGCTCTAACACCTTCGTTCTTTAGAGCACGCATCCTAGCCCTGACAACGCACCCTTCATGTTTGGCGTTGAAGTGTTGGTCTAGGGCCAACCTCGCTGCCAAAACGTTGGATGCGATAGCACTTCTAATTGCCTCTTCTAGTTTCTTAACTAGTTCACCCTCTACTCTGTTTCTGTCTATGGCTAGTGCTTTGCTATACCTAACCGCTTCTGCTTTTATTGCTCTCTTGAGGGCAAACCACCATTTGTTATTGATCATGGCTCCCGTCAAAGCCCTCTTTACTAACGTACTAATCCGGTCTCTGAAAACGTGTCTCGACGGGAAAGACGCGTTTAGTTTCCAGTAACCGGGGCCCTGCCTATGTGTGTTATCTAAGTCTAGCGTACACGTCACAAGTTTGTGATCCGTGTAGCTGACTATGTGAAATTGTGGACACCCTATGCTATCTCTATCTACTCTTCTACACAGTACTCTATCTAGATATGATCTAGACGACCCGATGCGGTTTGTCCATGTCCACATTGGCGCATTCGGATGGTCGAGTCGGTACCTGTCAGAGAGTTGAAAGCGTCTGAGCAGGTCTTTGAGGCATTTGCATCCCCGTCTATTCCTATCTCTGCCCACATAGTCTAGATGCGTGTCCAAGGTAGCATTCCAATCCCCCACTAAAAGTAAAGGACGAGACGTTCCTAGGAATACTTCTAGACGTCGAAAGAAATCCTGCCTACCTGTTAAAGGTGGTGCGTATACTGATATGAGTCGAAAGGCACACCCATCGCTGCCATCGACATCCAGAACAACCAGTCTTCTCTCCGGGTCTATGAATACTGTCTTTACTTCGAGATGCAGACTCTTGCGAAAGAATACCGCCGTGCCACTACCACCCATTCTCGACAGACAGGGAGAAAAATAAATGTTAAACTGTCTGCCAGACATGGACGTTAGGGCCCGCGAATCATGGAGTCTGGTCTCGCTTATGGCTATGATTTCTAGTTTGTGTGACTTTATGTCGTTTAGGAGGTACCCTTGTTTCCAAGGGGACCCCAAGCCACGCACATTTACACAGCCAATCTTGAGCATAATTCTAATGTGAGTGTTAGAATTTTAAGGAGAGTCACTTACCCTTCGAGAGTTTTTGTCTCCTCCTTCGGGTTTTCTTCGAGGAGATCCTTGTACAGTTTTTTCGCCAGGTATTTTTGGCATTTGCCAACTGCCTTGAGAAAAATAGATTTTAGTGTGTGGTGCAGGGTTGGTGTAATGTGTAGTATTTTGATGTGTTCTGGCGGTGTCATGTACGGGTGGTTGGTGGTTTTTATGTCTTCGTTTGTTATGTTTTTTTTTGTGTTGATGTATTCCATCAACTCTGAGTTTTTTTGTGTTGCTGGCAGTGAGCATTGTGTGTGTGCTTACTTTTGGGGTTTTGTTGCTTGTGTTGTTGTTGTGTGTGCTTGTGTTAGTGAGATAGATAGATAGGTAGGTAGATAGATAGATAGATAGATAGATTGATAGGCAGACAGATAGACAGATAGACACACACACACACACATATATATATATATATATATATATATATATATATATATATATATATATATATATATATATATATATATATATATATATATATATATATATATATATATTCATAAATATACACACACTTGCATACGCGCACACACAGACACACACACATACACACACAGATGAAACGAATTGATATCTTTCAGATTACGATAATTTCTTTTTGGCTTTTCCAGTTATTTGTACACTGGAATATCCCTACGGCGATGGCATTTCCTCGCTCAGAGTTAAATAAATAAGTAAAAGAGACATCTACACAATCTGTAACAAAAGTTGGATTGAAAAACGCTTGTCAGATGTACAGGAACATACAAACTGCAGCTCATCTTTTTGTATCAGAAGAGTAACAGGTTTTATTAGACAGAAAAAAAAAATGGAAATCTCATAACAGAAAGATGATGAAAAACATATTGATGAATGTAAAGAATGGTAGGATAGTCATGACATTATTACCATCATGATTGTCATTATTTTGTAGTTGACGTTGTTATTTTTGGTCAACGAAAGCTGCATTAATGCCCACGAGGAAGAGAATATACGTTAAAAGTATGTAATATGATGGACTTTAATATATTTCTCCATGTGAAGTACTACTAATACTACTACTACTACTACTACCACCACCTGTATATCCTCATTTTTATCGTTAATTTTATGTTATTTCTATTATTCTTCACTGCATTATGAAACGCAGCAAAGCGGGCCTTCAACATCTATACTTGATATTTTACAAGTTTCTATTGTATGGTGTTTTCAGTTCTCTTTTCTTATCTTTTCTAGTCTAGATCTTCATATTTAAGTATAGCCAAAATTTCTTCGAAGGATATATATTCCTGAGATACTCTGATTGGCGGTGTGGGTGGTGGGCTGTTCCTCTTCCGGTGTACCTCCAGGAAAATAATCAGCCATCTAACCTACAATTCCATTTCCATTCCTGGTTTGCATTCGAGATTTTGTTTTCTTATAGACTCCCTGCTATTTCTCGTATTCTTCCTACCATCAATTTTCGGCTTTTGTTGCTTAATGCAGGTACAATATCAGCTCTGTTATATATCAGCAGATATATTATTCCGACAATAAACTACGCCAGCTGCAAACACAATTTCAATGCCTTGAGACTTGGTTCATCAGGGGACATAAACAATTTTTGGTTTCGTAATACCACACCTTTTTTTTAGAAATGTAAAGCCTATCATTTCTATCACATTGGCATGGTATTCAGGTGTGTGAATTCTTGTTTTCACAATTTCAGTTGATATTTCTCAAGTTTTTTATATCGTTCACTGCGATGTATGTGTTTTATTTGCAATTATTTTCTATCTTCCAGCATTTGTTGTAAGAAAAGGAATCAGATTTCTCATATTGTGTGGTGTGTTCTAATTGAAGTCAATGTTTCGCTGTATTTAGTCATGACTTCTTAATTCATATGTGTATGTGTACATTCATCCCCCACCCCCATATATATATATATATATATATATATATATATATATGTATATATACATCGGGTACAACAGGTAAATTGAGACATGTTTGAAACTGGTATATTTCTAATTGTATAGATTTTGTTTGAGTCTAAATTTTGAATATATCCGGCTTCAACAATCACTTGTCCGATTTTTTTTTTATTCCTGATTGAACATATTATAAATGTTAATAAAAAAATAAAGAGTATAAGTGTAATTACCCAATTATTCTACGCCGGTAAAAGTGCTGTGAAAAAAGAGAGCAAAAATGTTTGAAGAAAGAATTGTTCATGTTTGTCCCTAAATATATTCGGCCATTTAGCTGGCAAGATTCCAATTATTGTGACTTTTGGTAGCAGGGTGCTGACAAAACACAATTTCGCAAAACTGTGTGTTTCACTGACGGCATCGATAAGGCGAGTATTCAGTAAAATGGAACAAAAAAGAGAAGAAATAGTTAAGGCATTGTATCATTTCGTAAACGGATTGCACAGGTGGTCACATTGAACTGAAGTAGGTGTTAAACACTCAACAATTGGCATAAACATACAACTCGCAGTGTTTGGTTTTTCTGAGAAATACTAATCATAATAAAGTTAGTTAAATGGTACAAGTCTACCTGTTGCATTCTGTATGCTATTCATTTCCCAATCATGGCTTCTTAGTTCGTTTACTTATATAAATATATGTGTGTAAGCACAGACACACACACAAACATAGAAACGAACACACAGTATTCATTCGGGTATCGAAAAGGAAGAATCATTCGGGTAATGCAGAGATTTAAATGCAGAATTTGTTCTATATTCCTGAGAGGAGTCTGCCGAGATAAATTTCGCTTTAATTTTAAAGAAAGTTAAAGAAATTAACAGACCAGTTATGGAATAGATTATGTACGTTTCGGTTTGTTGTTACATTGGATCTCGTAATGAATCACCTCAAGACTGCATGTGCCTGAGGACTACGCAGTCGCTAAAATGGTAATTTTACAAATTGTAATTCACTTAATGGCTTCTTAATTAATTTCCAAATTTTTCATCTTGCTTTCGGGCATTTTCTAATTTGAATCTCAGAATTTTCTCAAGTAAATCCCCGTATTGCAAGCAATGACGTTTGCGTTGTTTATCATCTCTAGAATACAACTTAAGGACATGTATATATAAAAGATTAATTTCTCTCAAAATCTCTTCCTCTCCTAGCAATGGTACTACGAACATATCTGTATTATTTCACAGTGTTTATTAAGGAAATATTTCTTTCATTCAAACTCAAAATTTTTGTTTGCTTCAGGAATTGTGGTTCCAGTTTCAAAGGATTCGGTTTATATATATGTGTGAGTGTGTGTTTTTGTGTGTATGTAAGAGTGTGTGTTTTGTGTGTGTGTGTATCTGTGTGTCTGTGTGTACATGTCTGTGTGGCTCTTTGAGAGCATCTATATGACTGTGTTTAGATACGCGAAAGTCGAGATAGCCTTTCGTCCATTCAGGTTCGATAAATTAAGTACCACTTGCTTACTAGCGTCGAGCTAATCGACTGGCCCCGCCTCCTCAAACATTTCGGGCCTTGTACCTAGTGTAGAAAAGAATGACTGTGTTTAGACGAGTAACTCTTGTTTCAATTTTTTTTTATTAGAAAAAGCAAAATTTTCACAGCAAGAATATTTGTCTCCGAAATGAATAGGAAATTCCTGTAATCTGTTTATATGCGAATTTCAAATTTCGTTTGGAAATGAAAGACACTTATTCAAAAATACTTCAGACCATTAAGAATGTTCTTTGTATTCTTGACGAAATCAATTGGGAAATGTTTCGATTGAAAATAATAAATGACGTAATGACAAATATATAGATAATGATATTTCTAAATCTGCATCCGACCGAGGCTGTGGTCAGTTGGCAAAGGTTCATTATTAAAGTCTCTCTAGTAACATATTGATGTATTTATACATTGTACAGCTGATTCTTTAACCAAAAATACGAATCATAACAATATTGATATCCGGTGGGGGTTATAAGGAAAACATAATTCGACATTATTTGACTAGTAATACACATGTATCATAGGCGGTGAGCTGGTAGAAACATTAGCACGGTGGGCGAAATAATTAGCTGTATTTCGCCTGTCTTCATGTTCTGATTTCAAAATTCTGCGGATGTCGACTTTGCTGCCTGTCATCCTTTCTAGCTCGATAAAGTAAGTACCAGTTGCGTAATGGAGTTGATCTACTCGACTGGCCCTCTTCCCCAAAATTTCGGGCGTTGAGTAGATAAGATTATGCCTAGAGTAGATAAGATTATTTTAAAGCAGCGAGCTGGCAGTAACTTTAGCACACCGGGCGAAATGCTTCGCGGTATTTCGTTTGTTTTTACGTTTTGAGTTCAAATTTCGCCGTGATCGACATTCCCTTTCATCCTTTCGTGGTCGATAGATCAATTACCAGTCGCGTACTGGGGTCGATGTAATCGACTTAATTCCTTTGTCTGTCCTTGCTTGTCCCCTCTATGTTTCCCCCTCTCCCAAAATGTTGGCCCTTGTTCCAAGAGTAGAAAATAATATATATGTATTGAGTTAGTCAACTTGGTATTCAACATTCAATTTATTGCAGTCACACACAACACACACAAACACACACACACCCACACACCCCACCCCACCACCACCCACCTATACATACACACACACACAAACTAGATAAATTTGAAAGCCAATTGTTTGAAGATATATTTTACAGACATATAAAAGAGACATTTAACTCCACACATTAAAATGTTTAACTTAGGAGAATTTGATCAATATTGTATAAAAGAAATAGAAATAAGATATATAAAAGAAATAGATATATTCAATATTATTTCTCAAATAAACAAATATATACACTAAATAGGGTTATATGTTATTTCTCGAGTGATTTTCCTTAATCACTCTTAGACACATCACATTTTTTATTAATCCAATTTCTTCTAGGTTTCCGCTGAATTATTCTCGTTTCGTAAATTATCCGTCTCTAATTAATTACAAGTCCACGGTTTGTGATCCTACGCGAAGCAAGCTAAACTGTATGTAAATACGCTAATTACAGTAATGACATTAACAATTATTGCTTGTTAGATTAATAGCAATCATTAATTTATTTTCGAAATTACAGCGAAATTTGTTATCGATTCTGCTACGAAAGAAAATTTAAGAAAATAAAAACTAACAACAACAATAACTTAAATCTCGATACAATGCAAGATTAAGAAACATCAAGTTTATCTCTAAGTGGAATAATAAATATAATTCTCGCTTGTTAAATAATTATTATTTCAAAACTGGCAGTAGGCTACAAATTTATAGTGGATTGATTTGTACCAAATATTCTTTTCTGCTATAGGCACAAGTCCTGAAATTCTTGGGGAGGGGGCAGCCAACTAGATCAACCTCAGTACGCAAGTGGTACTTAATTTATTGACCCCAAAAGGATGGAAGGCATAGTTGACCTCGGCGGAATTTGAACTACAAGCATAAAGACAGACGAAATACCAATTTCTTTATTGCCCACAGGGGGCTCAACACAGAATGGTACAAAACAACTGATTGGGATCAGTAATGCGTATGGTTTACATAAAATATGACTTTAAAAATTATATAAAATATAAAAAATCGAATGACATTAACAGTACATTAGACAACACAAATTAAACGACGATCAGGCCACGCTCCGACCCCACAAGCCCCAATCTATCGCTGGCACCTTTTTTTTTTCTTTCCTTTTTTTCCCTGACTATTCACACGGTTCCTTGCACGCACAACACTCGTGCAACATGTTTCCATCTCTTTTGGAACGCACACTCCAACAGACATCACCTCTCCAGCCACACTTTCCTTTTCAAATGAAAAGTAAAAAATGAACGTAAATTGTGGCCAGAGATAAAGTTGCCTGTCTTAATTCCTTTTATCCTCGTCTTCCATACTGCCTCTTTCGCTATTACTACAACCGTAAGAAAACAATTCTTACCTTCGTTTGTTAAAACTCCCGGTGGGTCAATTTTTATAATTGACTCAGTCGACATCTGTACTCTTCCTTCGCCGGACAACAGGTGTTCAGCATAAGCCCACATTTCAGATATCTCCGGACACTGAACAATAGCGTGACGGACGGTTTCCCTGTCTCCCCCGCATCTTGGACAGGTCGGTGACTGACGTTTACCGTGTCTTGCAAGCTTATCCCAAACGGGCAAGGCACACCTGTAGCATTGCCAGGTTAAGGACTTTTGGAAGTTGCCCAACGTTCTCAACCCAAATGTACGGTGAAACAGGCTGTCCAGTTGAATAAACCCGAGACCTAGGGTCGCCCCTAGGCCATCGTCGCATTCAGACTCTACCAACCCACTATATAAAATCCGTGTGGAACCCCCACCGTTGGCGTTGCCCGAGCGCCGGAAAAGCAAGAGGGCCTTACGGCACTCTTTATGCCATTCACTCGACCTCGGTCTACGAGAACACCAGGCTTCCTGTTCGCAAAAACTTTTGAACTCGGGGAACATTTGTCTGGCCAGCGGAGACCACTCCCGTTCACTATCCAGGAGAATCCGGAGATGCCTCAATCTCAACGCATGCTTGCGCATCATTAACCAAGGCATCCCTAAACCTCCCTTTAAAGGCTTTTGACAGCAGACAGAGCCTTTCACAAGTGGCGACCTGCACTTCCACAAAAAGCGAAAGAGCTGTCTCTCCAACCTGATCAACCAAGAATCCGGACAAGGCACGACGGTTAGGCGGTAGGTAATGACCAATGCGATAAACACATTGGCCACCTCCGCCCTCCCTTTCAGGGATAGCCACCGCCAAGACCAGGTCTTGACTACTGCAGCCACCCTGCTCAATACCTCCGTCCAGTTCTTCTCTATCTGGAGGCCTGGACCAAGCGAAACTTCCAGCAACTTAACCGATCCTTCCGTCCAGCGCCCAACAGCGCTGTCTGAAGGCATCGACTTGCCAACCCAGGTGCCGAGTTGTAAGCCGACCGACTTTTCCCGGTTAATCTTTGCTCCTGCCACCTCCTCGTAAGCCTCAATAGTCTTACCCACTTCACGTAGGCGTGCTACTGAGGTTACGCTGATAGTGATATCATCCGCGTAAGCCGTAACAAACTCCTCTAGACCTGGTTCTCTCGGAATGCCACTCAACATCCGCAGTAGTGGCTCGAGAGCAACCACATACAAAAGCGGTGAGAGCGGATATCCTTGACGAACCGAGCGTCTGATACAGAAGGGCTTCGAAAGAAAACCGTTCACCCGAACTATCGAGTCAATGTTGTGGTACAATGCAATAAACCACCTGAGGAAGCCAAGGCCCAAGCCGAACCGCGCAAGCACAGTCGCCAGGTATCGATGGTCAACCCTATCAAAAGCTTTAGACTGGTCCAAATGTACCAGTGTCCCACCTTTGCCAGATTTATTACCAACCCTCTCTATGGTATAGCGGATAAGATGGAGGGTATCCTGAATGGTTCTGCCTGGAATGGCACATGTCTGTGCCTCCCCGACTATACCATCCGCGACACGCGCCAACCTTTTCACTAAGACCTTTTCGCTAAGACTTCTGCGTTTAACAGAGTGATGGGCCTGAAATTCTCTATAACGTCCCCCTTGTCCGGGTCCTTTCTGACCAACGTCACTACTCCCCGGTGCACAGATCTGGGGATAAACCCATTCTGTTGCCAGTTCGCATAAACGTCAGCCAGTAGATGCCCGAACAAGTCTGGCATACATTTATACAGCTCATACGGAAGACCATCAGGTCTCGGCGACCTACCCGCTTTACAGTCGGCCAAAGCCTCCTTCACCTCCCCAGGCGTGATTGGCCCTTCGCAAGACTCCGCAACCGACCCCGAGAGACACGGCAGACCGGCAAGACAGTCCTCGAGGGCTCTCCCACTATCAGGACCGCCGTCACCACCGAACAGTTTGGCGAAGTACGTCCGAAGGGCCTCACACATTTTCTCGGGTTCGTTTATCAAGACGCCATTATGGTTCATCAAAGACCGTATCATGGAACTATTTCCTTGCCGAGCTTCCACCACTCGGGCCCATCCAGCGGCCTTGATTCCTTCACATCCCATCGCACGTAACTTAGCTCTGGCAATACTTCCCATGTGTTGGGCTTCAAGATGCTGGTTTAACTCCAGTCTTTTCACCTTCACTTGGTCCGCATTGCTAGTTCTCCAGGCTTCTTCTAGTTCCTTAACTATACCATCTCCTATTCTACGTCCCTTCTTAGCTAAACTTATGCTAAACCTAATAGACTCATATTTGATGGCTCTTTTTAGGGCGTACCACTATGTGTTATTAATGATGGTACCTGTTAATGCACTCTGAATTAACATCTTGATCCGCTTTCTGTATTCCTCAATCACCAAAGGGACGTATTGAGTTTCCAGTAGCCAGATCCCTGACTATGTAACTTGTCTATTGTCAGTTTACAGGTAACCATCTTGTGGTCACTGTAGCTGACTGGAAAAAACTGTGGACACTTAGCTATATACTTATCTGTTTCTCTAATTAAAATCCTATCTAGATATGTTCTGCTAGACCCGTCACTATTTGACCACGTCCACTGTGGAGTGTTCGGGTGTTCCAACCTATATGGGTCTGCTAGCTGAAAGTGACTTAGCAGATCCCGCAAGCCTGGGTTACATTTTCTGTTCGTGTTCGAGCCAACACAATCTGTGTGTGCCTCACATATTGTGTTAAAGTCTCTTA
This sequence comes from Octopus bimaculoides, assembly GCF_046866305.1. Lineage (NCBI taxonomy): Eukaryota > Metazoa > Mollusca > Cephalopoda > Octopoda > Octopodidae > Octopus > Octopus bimaculoides. The sequence goes on from NC_142932.1 coordinate 33,552,203, forward strand.
ACGATACTAGCGAATGCGACGTGGCCATGAACTTGCCCAGGTCACGAAAATATTCACTTTGCGGGCCCATAATATTGGGTGCATAAATAGCAACGAGCCTGATTATCTTGCCACAACTGAATGTTAGGTCAAGAACGACCAGCCTGCCTTCTGGATGAGAAGAAAACAATTTTATCTCGGTTACCCGGTTTCTTTTTAGTAGGACCAACACCCCACCCCCACCTCCTGCCCGACTCGGAGAAACGTATTTCTCGTAGCCGTTCAGGAGGAGGGGGGGAAGATCTCTTGGCCTCTTTACTCGGGTTTCCGTTGCAGCAATCACATCCAATTTTCTTGACCTGATGTCATTTAGGAAGCGTCCTTGCTTCCAGCTAGACAACAGGCCACGAACATTTAAACAACCAATGTGAACAGACATGTCTTACCTGTTAATCAGGGCTTGTCCGGTGGAGAGGGACTCTCCACCTTTTCTTGACATAGGGTCGGAGGTGGCAAGTCTTGAAAAATGGACTGGTTAAATTCCAGTCTCATTGCCGGTACAGACGTTCTCTATGTATTTAATAAAATCTTATAAGTCTTTGATTCCATTTCGTATAGTTCATAATTTTGAAATTTTTCAGACAGTTCTGCTATTCTGGTGGCTGATTTTTTTGCTTTTATTTCTCTCATTAAATCAACATTTTTGCTGTGAAGTGCTACTATCCCTCTGACCTCCACTTCTTTCCTTGTTATTTGTGGTCGGTTTCTTTTTGCTGCTTTTGTTGGTCGTTGTTCTACTTCTTTTACTTGGTTAGCATTTTCTATTTTTCTTTTACTGGTAATTTTCTTTCCTTCGGTTTCTTTATCTTTCTCTTCCTCCTCACCTTCAGATTTCTCCTCGCCTTCCTTACAGTATTTTTTTAAATGGCCTATCTGACCGCACCGAAAACATCGGGGTTTACGCCCCTCGACAAAAACGTTGAGGAACAATTCCTCCCCAACTTCTATTTTTTCTGGAAGTTGTTCAATTACAGCCTGTTCTCCTTGAATTAATAAGTGGACCGTGTGGCCGATACAATATGTTTTTTCGGTGACGATAGCCTGAAGTATATTCACTTCATCTATCTTCTTTGCCAGGACCGCCGCCATCAACCACATAGGGCCGACTTTAGGAGGGACCTTTGTTATTCGTAAGTTGGCAGTCCTTATACCAATGTATATTGGTTTTAGAATTAAATCTTCTGTTTCCAATGAATTTATCGAGTGCATCTGTGCCGTTTCAATATTTTTTAGTTGTACCTCGATGGTACCAAATATTTTACCTCTGGTCAGATATATGATATCCTGCCAGATGGATTTCAAGCATTTTCCCACTCTCTCCTCGCTTGCTCGGTCAATTCTTCTTTCTTTTTTAGAGTATGTCTTGTATATGATGGTTTTCTTTTTTTCCGACAATAAATAATCCTCTGGGGGTTGAATTTTGACAACACCGTCTTGAATAGTAATCATGTCTTTGAACATTAGTAAGTCGCTTTTGTTTGTCGACAGCTGGCGGGTTCCACCTCCAGCCGCCGACGCAAAACATCTTTTTTGTTTTCCTTCTGTTTGAAGGCTTTTCACAGTAGAATTCGTAGGTTTTGGCGATTCACCTTCAGAAGAATCTGAAACGTCTCCAAATAATAAACTTTCAATATTTTTTCCATCGGTTGACTCTTCGCCAGACGAAGATACACTATTCGGCATCTTGCCAGCGGTTAATATCTCCCCCACAGGGGAGAACACACGATAGTTTTCGAACGAAGACTATCACACAGATAATTATAACAGGAAATAACACAAGAACAGTCAATAGAAACTTGCACTTACTATTCAAACGCACTCAAATAATTACTAATAGATACAAACTCACGGAGCCGCTACACCGCTAAGCACCTCAACCGGTGTCACACAGACGAAATACCGCCAAGTATTCCAGCTCCCCGCCTTATTTGTACCAAATATCGCCAAAAAATTTATGAAAAGCATATGAGACCTTGTGAAAATGCAATATATAAATTAAAAAGCAAATCTACTGTGCTTTCACTTCGGCGTGCTTTCCTTACGAAGGTTTGCTTGTATCGCATTCTTTATAAAATGATTTCTTACATAAGAGCAATGATAAAACAAAAGTAGGATGGCAGGTTAGAATCAATAATTTACTAATGATTATTTACTCGCTTACAAATAGACATGATTTTAATGAGACATTGCTGTGTCCTGTATTTGACGAAACTACATACGCTCACATATTTTTATAAAATAGTTCAGTTGATTAATGTAGATCGACTGATTAAAATCAGAAGTAAATAAAAATAGTGGGAGGATCCATGTCTCTGCGTCCATATAGGGATACATATAGGAATTGACGAAAATGGCAAAGTTATATATATTCAAATTCACATCGATATATATATATATATATATATATATATATATATATATATATATATATATATACTACACTTTATCGTGCAGTTACTGTTAATACTTGATTTAGAGAATTAACATTGCTATATATATATACATATACATATATATATATATATATATATATATATATATATATATATATATATATATATATATATATATATATATATATATATATAAATATATATATATATATATATATATATGTGTGTGTGTGTGTGTGTGTGTGTGTGTGTGTGTATGTATGTATGTGTTTGTATGTTTATGTGTGTCTTCGTATGTTTGTGTGTGTCCCCACCATAACTTGACAACAGCGTGGTGGTGTGTTTACGGCTCTCTAAATTAGCGGTTCGGCAAAAGAGACCGATAGAATAAGTAGCAGGTTTACAAAGAATAAGTTCTGGTGATGATTTGTTCGACTAAAGGTGGCACTCCAGCATTGCGACAGTCAAATTACAGAAACAAATAAAACAATAAAATAATACACACACACACACGCACACACATACACACACACACACACACACACATACACCCCCCCCCCCATATATATATATATAAAAGATAAACAAGAGTGAAAAAACTACAGAAGGCTTCTTTTACATGGTTGAAGTATATATTTAAATTTTTATTTCAGAAAATTGTTATAAATTGTGGTATATAAACATTGTATTTGGAGAAATAACCGGTTTCGTGTTGTCTTTTCAAATTTCTCTACTTGTATTGTAACATGTCTTCGCTCGTAACATGTCTTCGTGCGAAGACATGTTACGATACAAGTAGAGAAATTGAAAAGACAACACGAAACCGGGTATTTCTCCAAATACAATGTTTATATACCACAATTTATAACAATTTTCTGAAATAAAAATTTAAATATATACTTCAACCATGTAAAACAAGCCTTCCGTAGTTTTTTCACTCTAGTTTATCTTTTATACATCAAACCACGTGCTTTCACATACCAACTGTCTCACCTATATATATATATATATATATATTTTTTTTTTTTAAGTTTCAGCTTACAGCTGCGGCCATGCTGATGCACCACCGTGTTGCTGCACTGTTATTACAGGGAGCCTCTTACAATATGTGGCACTTGGTGAATAATGGAGTTTGATTTAGCAACCCTCATTTGCACCTCCTGCCGCGAGGTAGGTTCATCTGGGACTCTCGATAGGAAGAGGTCCAGCTTTGATTTAAAAACTCCTACATCTACTTTGTGCAGATTCCTCAGGCTCTTTGGGAGAATATTAAAAAGCTGTGGGCCTCTGAATCCCAAGCTGTTGCAGTAACTGGTTCTGAAGCGCGATGGCATTGCTGGGATCTTTGGCTCTATGCAGTGTCGTCCCGTTCTGGCATTGGTGTAGCTATCAATGCCAAAATTTGGCACAATTCCTTCCAGGATCTTCCAGATGTATATTACTGCATACCTCTCCCGCCTTCTCTACAGAGAGTAGAGTCTTAGCTGTTTCAGCCTTTCCCAGTAGCTGAGCAGTTGCAAAGAGACAATTTTCTTTGTGAATCTCCTCTGGATTGCTTCAAGGTCTGCTGTTAATTTCAGACTGGTGGGTGACCACAGCTGTGAGTAGTAATCCAGGCGGCTGAGCACGAATGTCCTCCAGAGGATCATCATGGTTACCTAATCACTGGTTCTGAATGTTCTCAGGATCCATCCAGCCAATCGTCTGCACTTTGTTGCCATTCTGGTAATGTGCACTTGGAAAGAGGTATCATCACTCATGTCGATACCCAGGTCTCTCACTGATTTAGGCTCTGGAATTGAAATTCCCTGTGGACCAGTGTACTCTGTAAGTTTCATATTCAGTTTTGGACGTTGGTAGCGCATGGCTTGGAATTTTTCAGCATTAAACTGCATATTATTGTCCTCAGCCCATCCGTAAACTGAGTCCAATTCCTGCTGCAGGTGTGCAACATCACTGGAGTTCTGTATTTTCTGCGAGACTTTTGTATCGTCTGCGTAGCTTGCAAGAGTGGCTATCCGGGCACTTGAATGCATATCTGAGAGAGCGACTATAAAAAGCAATGGTTCCAAAACAGTGCCCTGTGGAACACCGCTCATTATTTGTGTTTTCATAGAGGTGGCTCCATTAGCCACTACTGCCTGACTTCTATCTTTCAGAAAGTCATGTAACCACTCTCCAAGTTTTCCAGCTATGCCAAGATTACGCACTTTGTGGCATATCACACCATGATCCACTTTGTCAAAAGCTTTTGCAAAATCAAGGTATATTACGTCCACATTTGAGTTGTTGAGTAACTGCCTCAACACACAGTCGTAATGTTGTAAGAGCTGGGTCATGCAGGTCCTACCTGGTCGAAAGTCATGTTGGGTATCACTCAGTAATTTATTTTCTTCAAGGAATGCGATTAGTTTTCCTCTGATTATCCTTTCCATGACTTTGCTGATGTGTGAAGTCAGAGAGATAGGCCTATAGTTTTTGGCATCTGCTCTGCTTCCCCCTTTATGGATTGGGCATATTATTCCCTCCTTCAACTTGCTTGGCAGTCTTCCGTTTGCGAGAAAGCTCTGGAAGAGGATCTGGAGGGGTTTTGCCAGGGCATGCTTACACGATTTAAGGAGGATTGCTGGGAAACCATCAGGGCCAGCAGTTGAGTTTGTGTCCACTTCATGTATAGCTAGTAGTACATCTTCTTCGCTAATGTTGATGTATTCCATCGTAACTGCCTCACTGGTTATAGGGGAGGTAGCAAAGAAGTCCACTGGTTTGTTCACTTGGCTGTGCTCCAATGGAGTGGTGAAGACACTTTTGAATTGCTCATTCAGTACCTCAATGATCCTAGTTGGACTGTCTGTGAGGGAGCCATCCTTTTCGAAGAGGGGTCCAATCTTGCAGCGTACTGAGGCTGTTTCTTTTGCGTAATGAAAGAAGGCCTTTGGGTTTGACTTAATGTTTTTTATAACCCAGGCTTCTTTGTCTGCTCTCTCCTTCAAATAGGATTGTTGCAGCCTTTTTTCGATCTCCATCAGTGTCGTTTTTAGGCGGGACCTTTGGCCATTCTTGGGATGCTGGTTGATTCGATTTGCAACTTTTGTCCTTCGTCTCATGAGGATCTTCCTCTCTCTTGGAATCTTGTTCCTATTTGTTTTGGCCTTGTGCTCTGGGACATATTTCTGGCTTATGGCTTGCACAATAGACATGAAACGTTCTAGTTTCATGTCAATGTCTGGTGTAGAGAGACATTTTGGCCAATCCTCTCTGAGGATCTCTTTCTGAATTGATTTCCAGTCCGCTTTGTGGAAGTTCAGATTGGAGAGATTTTGGGTGCTTCCTTTAGGCTGTATGTCTCTGGTTTCTTTTGGCCCAAACATAGACAGCTCTATTATGTTGTGATCCGAAACTAATGTCGGCGTCACTTTCACATCATGAATGATGTCCGTATTGTTTGTGAAGCAGAGATCTAGAATGGTATTCGCTCTAGTTGGTCTGAGAACAGTTTGCTCCATGAATAGGGCATTGGTGAGGTTGAGCAGGCATTCCACCTGTGCTTGCTTGCGATAAGTCATTCCTGAGAGTATGAGACCTTCGGGCCATTTGACGTTGGGGAAGTTGAAATCACCCATAAGAAATATGGTCACATGGTGTTCCAGTTTCATGAGGATTTCTTTAATTCTCGTGAGGCAATCTTCAAATTTGCCTATGTGGTTTGGAGCATCCGGTGGGCAATATGCATTGCATATGACTATATTATGTTGTCTTATGTATACAACTAGGGTGTCGCATATCGAATTTGAGTATGACAGTAAGACCTGCGGTGTGAGGTCGTCACGGATGTATACAGCAACCCCACCATGGCTCCTTTCCCTTCTGTCTGTTCGCAGTATGACATATTTTGGTACGTGTACTTCTGCATCCTCTATATCAGGGCTGAGGTGAGTTTCCACGAGTGCTATGCATAGGGCTTGATTGCATGCAGCAAGGTCTCTCAGGAAAGCAATTTTGCTTTTATTATTATTATGCAACAGGCCCCCAATATTTAGTAAAAATATTGGCGTGATGCCTGTGCAGGCGTTAGGGGAGGCCAACCCATGTCTGTTGGCTGTGGTGGTCTTGCGCAGTGGGGGGCGGGCAAGGTTCCTCGTCTGTGCTTGGCGTAGCCACGTCAGCTGTTGCATAATCTTTTGCGCCATGCACAAAAAAGTCTCTTGCTCAGCTGCTGCGTTGCGTAAGATTTCTGAAGGGCGCACGTCCTTGAATTTTATATATATATATATATATATATATGTATATACATACATATCTATCTATATATACACATATATATATATATATACACATATATATGTATATATATATCATATATATATATATACACACATCCCCCCAACACACACACATATATATATATATATATATATATATATATATATATATATATATATATATATATAGTGTTCTTACTTGAGTGGGAGAAAATGTTCTTCACACTTTGAAGCTCTTAATTGTAAGTCATCTCCACTTATGTTTTCAATGTATGACGATATAAAAATAATCTACTCCTAGAGTTATTTTTTAACACTTACCACAAATATCGCTATGAAAAATGGAAATAATGTGACATTCTACGGAAGAAAACTTTATATATATTTATATATTTACAGGCTTTATTTCATACCTTTCCTAAGAAATTTATTCCGAAAGAATTCCTCTATTGCAATTTCAAATTTTAAAAAATGCTTCATTGTAAGTGCATATTTTAAATGGAATGTAGAGATGTGCGTCTTAAAGTTTGCTGTTTTCGACTCATGACCGATTCTTGGATGCTGCAAAGCTTGTGTTCTGTTCACAGAGTAGGTAGAAAAGAGTAATCATGCAACAGACTGGCATCCCTTCCGCATGGGATATAGAATACATCAGGAAACTGAGAAACCGGTTCTTATGAGTGGTATGACTCAAAAAGGTAACTTTACTCACTTCTAAAAAATTTGATTTCACTATCATTTTACACGTCGATGACCAAATTAGTTCATCCAGGTGAATTCTCACTGAATGTTCGCAAATCTAATATATATATAATTAGTTTATCATTATACTTTATCGTTAATTGTTTCAGACATCAAGTTGAGGCCAGGTAGGCCGACGATCTGAAAAGTTTAGAAGAACTAATCGAATTCATTCTCTGTATATTAAAGCCTGGCACTTCATCTGTCGTTTACTTTTCCTGAACCGTTAAAATAACCAGTTGTACAAAAAACAACACTGTATAACAAGCAGTTGAGATACAAACACAAATACATGAGCAAACACACTTACATATATAAGAATGTATGTATGTATGTATATATGTATGTATGTATGTATGCATGCATGCATGCATGCATGTATGTATGTATGTATGTATGTATGTACGTATGTATGTATGCATGAATGTATGGATGCTTGGATGTATGTGAATACACACACACACACACACACACACACACACACACACACATATATATATGTATATACATACATATAGATACGTTTATGCAAATATACAACAGCCTTCTACACAGTTTCAGTTTGCTAGACATTGGTCAGCCCAGTGGCAATAGCAGTTAAGTGGTTTAGTGCCCCGCTATAGAACTGTGCCCGAAAATGCGTGGTTGCCAAGTAAAGTTCTTAACCACGGACGCATTCCTTCGCTGATACTCTACTAGGGGTTCTGAAAATCAGTTGATATGCTACATGTGATATATTTCATTTTCTTAAACGGTGAATTATCGTGAAAATATAATATGTATTACACTAGCGCTTACAAAATCAGAGATGTGCGGTTAGACGCATTGCATCTTCCATTTTATAGAACAATAGATTCCTAAACTACGATTCACCATATCTATGTAATTATTCACATATTCCTGTTGATGATTATGTTATGTCTACGTATGTATTTATGACTACACAAACAAACGCACAGACACACACACACACACACACACACACACACACATACATACACACACAAACACATATACACACACACACACATATATATATATACATATACATACATATACATATACATATAAATATATATATATACATATATACATATATAATATATATATATATATATATATATATATATATATATATATATATATATATATATATATATGCATATATATATGCGTATACGTACATACATCTATACGCATATATACATGCATATGTGGCACACGACGTCATGAAATGTGTACAACAAAAAAATACGAAGTATAAGTACATGGAATATGAACTGTTTTTTCGAACGACGAAAGTCACAAATGGAAAACAAGACAAACAACGACCCTTCATCAGTTGTTGGCTGTTTTTCTACTCTCGTTTTTCGAGCATATACTAATGTAATGATAACATAGTTTAATTGAAATTCCGTCTTCTGTTCAATAAGTCAACCACCACATTAAATATTTGTAATTATCACATATATATGAACGTATAACTTCAGTGATATGGAACAAAAGATCAATAATACATCGCTCAAAATACCTCATGTAAATTCCTCATACGTCTGCTCTTACAGACAACGATACATACGGAATCAAACGAAATATTAAAGCTTTTGTATCATTAACGTTAATGTTGACAATTATTGTTTTGTGAAATTTGAACCAAAATTATCAGCAATAAACACACTCTATTCTGAAAAAAAGTTCGCTGTTGTACCGTATCACTACTTCTTAAACTATCCAATGTAACCATAGAAATAAATGACACTGCTTTGTTCCTGCCGATACATAAACGTGATTCGTCTTTTTAAAATTTCACTCTTTTGTTTAAAGAATATTATCATAGTTTACACAGACTGTCACTAATTACCATTGACATGAAAGCATAGGCTATTGTAACAGAGAATATAACAGTGATTTATTAAATTAAGTTTACAAATTTCCAAATGATGTGACCTTCAGATGTTTGTTTCTTTAAAACGAAGACTGTTTCATAAATTCAAAGCATGTCTTAATGCTAATCTCTATTACAAAGTGACATTAGAGACTTTCAACCATTTTCAGCTTGAAAGAATCTTTTTCGAAGGTATTCGCTTGGCATCAGATTGTTATTCGTACAAGGACAAACGTGCTCATACACACTTATATGCACATTAACAGGAAGAGGAAGATGCCTAGATGCATACACGTATGTACACACAAACACACGTACACAAACACACAGAGAAACATACACACAAATATGTAAAATTACAGTGCGCTCGACCATGGCTGCAACGTCATAACAGTATTCCTCTTTAAGAATAATAAATTTCTACTTAAGAAAAACAGTGAAATAATTGTTTTTGCTATATAGCTTGACATTGTTTTTGATAGCTTAACATAAAATGTTAATTAAAGCAGACAGACAGACAGACAGACAGACACACACACACACACACATATATATATACATATATATATATATATATACATATATATATATATATATATATATATATATATATATATATATATATATATATAAAGATTGATAGGTAGGGTGATAAATCGAATATTACTGGCCTAGAATATAAAAGAATCTGAAAATTCAGGAAAAATTATACTACACGTGTACAAGGGATTACACTAGGTGGACATACAATATGCTAGAAAGAGGTCATCAACGACCCAACAACAAAGAAAAAACACCAGAACAGGACACTCTTTCTAGCATAGTGGATGTCCACCTAGTGGTCATCCCTTATACACGTGTATATATATATATATATATATATATATATATATATAATCGTGGCACTCCATCGGTTACGGCGAACGCGAGGGTTCCAGTTGGTCCGATGAACGGAACAGACTGCTCGTAAAATTAACGTGCAAGTGGTTGAGCACTGCACAAAAACGTGTACCCTTAACGTAGTTCTCGAAGAGATTCAGCGTGACAGAGAGTGTGACAAGGCTGGCCCTTTGATATACAGGTACAACAGCAACAGGAAGAAAGAATGAGAGAAAGTTGTGAAAGAATAGAGCAGGGTTCGTCAACCCACGATCTGGCGGAACCTTGTGGAGGTTTAGGTGTTTTCGCTCAATAAACAGTGACAACGCCCGGTCTGGGAATCGAAACTACGATCCTATATCTGCGAGTCCGTTACCCTAACCACTGGGCAATAGCACCTGCACGTATGCATGTATATATATATATATATATATATATATATATATATATATATATATATATATATATATATATATATATATATATATATATATATATATATATATATATATATATATATATATATATATATATATATATATATATATATATATATATATATATATATATATATATATATATACTATTTTTTTTATTTTACTTGTTTCAGTCTTTTGACTGTGGCCATGCTGGAGCACCGCCTTATGTTTAATATAAATATGTATATATATATATATATATGTATAATATATATATATGCATATATATATGCGTGTTTTTCTTCTTGAGTGTGTGTATGTGCTTGAGTACGTGCTTCTATGAGCTTTGCTTACGTTCATTTTAAGAGAATCCATGCCTGTCGTAAAGAGAGTGACATGATTTTTGAGTCAAACATTTTCCATCGGTTTTTTTTTTTAATATGCAGCTTAACCTTGCGGTGAACACATCTAATTGTATGTAATTCTGCATTGAAAGTATCTCGTGCACATATATAAAAATGTAAAGTGTCTTAATAACATAGTTTATGTAGGTTTCAAATTTTGGCACAAGGCCAGCAATTTCGGAGGGATGGTGTAAATCGATTAAATGGGCCCCTCTGCAGAGCTGGTACTTTTATTTTTGACACTGAAGAGAAGTGTGGCAAGTCTTCCTCGCTGAAAATCGAACTCAGAACGTCCAGGTTTGTGCGTATGTGTAGAGACACACGCACAATCCTGAACATATCTGAAATATATCTGCACTGATTCAGCTATGATATAAATTTCTATTTAATTCGTAATTGTGATTGTATAAAAGATATATTCAGGTAGAGACGTACTTATGTTCACACGTTAGAAATGCCAGATGATTGGCAAATGTAACATCGATGTATAAAGTATTCGTTGGAGAAAGGAAATATTCAACTTTTTTACAAATTTCCAACGAAAGCATTTTAAAATTTTCCAGAGAATTCTAATGGTTCGTCTTTTTGTGTGTGTGTGTGTGTGTGACTTATCAGAATCTAAGAGTTGAATACGCATTTTGTGTAATGAGTGGTCACGTACTGACATTAAGATTATCCATTTAATTTCAGAGTTGGGGCTACCGTTTGCCTTTACAAGACTTAGAAACATCTGTGCCATGTTTTCTAGCTACACTCTGGCTTAAATTTCAATGAGAACGAGTATATATCTACATAGATGCGGTTTGAAAAAATACCTTTCAAGTGCAAACTGTAGTTTCTTTAAAATTTTTATCTCTTCCCTTTCTCCACGGAACGCATCATATGTTCTTTCAGACATGTACCCAAGATAGCTAATACGAGAAAGAAAATTGTGAGTGCTTCTCTCCTATTATCTATATATTTGGCAGACGAATATGAAAAGATTCATTCACTGCCACACAAACACACATACGCACACACACACGTAGGTGTGCGCGCGCATATAGTTATTGATGTTCGTTTTCATATTCACTAAATTTTTCCTGGAGTATAATAAGCTAAATCTCCTTTCCTTAAATTTTTATTCAAAACCCCTTTCATTAAATGTTTATTTAAATAATTATTCAATAATTAATGGAACACTTTAATGAAGACAAATTATGTAAATCAATAAGTAACACTTGAATTCATTAAGGTACTCTGCAATTAAAATAGCAAATGGATTTCATTTTGAACAACGTTGGCATCCGTCGTCAAATATCTTATGATAGGTCACATGTCAAGTCTTGCGTGCCTCTGGAACACAGGCCTGTTTGGTCAATATCAGCCAGCATTAGCGAGTTCCAATGTTTAATGATATCTTTAGAATAGAAATGGCTTTGATCTCTTCTTTAATTTAAACTCTGCTATCCACTCTCATGACTAAAAAAGTGTGGTACTAGCCAATTTACATTTCTGAAATATTAGTAATTTTGATTTGAAATTTCATTTGTTGATAATCCATTGATTAATCCACATGTCATTGTTCATTAATTTTTATAATATACCTGGTGAATTGAGTGTTGAGTAAATTATTACATAATCGTACAGGGTTATGCATTCGTCATGTCTAACTTACCACGTTTACATAAAAAATAACAGCAACAGATAACGCATTCCTCATTATTCTATGTCTTCACGCCACATGAGTGTCCTATCCACCTTTGCATACGTTTGGATACTACTGAAGTTGCAGATTATCGCAATACAGTGAACTACCCTGCCCGGATTCATTCCATGCTATGATAAAGGACTAACTACCAAATTTACATCATTCTTTCTCTGTCATGTTGCTTTTCGATATCGTGATTTTTTCTGGACCCACACACACACACACACACACACGGATATATATATATATATACATGTGTGTTTGTGTATGTGTGTGTCTATGTGTGTCTGTCTGTGTGCGTATAAGGTCTATGCTAAACAAGAGCCTTTAGAAATATCTCAAATGTCCTACATATTCGTCACATTAAAACAAGTTTTATTATCATTTCCTTATTCTACAAGTCAATAATCGATATCCTTTGTCGTGATCGAACAAAAGCGATTGCTATGCTAATTTGCAATCTTAAACGTCAAATTCTAAAAGACGAAACTGGTGTCGTTTCTAATAATACCTTTTGTAACTGGAACAATATGAGTTCCCACAATAGTGATAAATAACGTACCAAACAAGCCGCAAATTAAAACAAATAACTTATTGGAATATCTTATTGAAAACGAATATCAATCTAGTGAAAGGCAAATGTGGTAGAACAGTTTGTTGCAGATGTTTGCAAACGGGAGGTACTATTTATTCGAACATTATATTTAAATCACATCGTAAATCATGAATGGAACATAGAGTAATTAAAACTTCTCGTGTAGAAGCATGTAGAAGCAATACACGCATACACATGAACGTCGCCTTAATGCTCTCCTACGTATTTATCTCACGTTCATTTCTAACTCTGCGTATAGATAAATATAAATATAAATAACAAATGTGTATATATAATTACGTAATGCATGCATACATGTATACGCATGTATATATCTGTTTATGTATCTGATTTGAAAGATACTTGATGTGAAATCGTATGTTGAAAGAGATATTGTTATATTTGGTAATAATATTATCATGTTAGTCCATTCTGACAGAATAGCATGAACACAACAGGAGGAAACACGCAGGAATGAAAGTGATGGAAGTTAAGAGGACACTAAAATGAAATACGGGTTAATAAATGCAGTGCATATAGTGGGTGTATTTAATTGGTAAAAATCACTGCCCACCCCAAATATAACAACACACACACTCGCACACATTATATTTAAAAAGAAAATTCAGGTAGCTTAAACAATTTAGAATAATAATGCAGAATATACTCAGTCATAAAACCGGTGTATGCAAATTATTGAAACATATTTAATGTATCACTAATTAAAATATTACAAAATATTAAAAAAAATTACAAATACATAAATATATCAGAATATATTAGACACATATGCGTAGGAAAACTATACTGATAGAAAAAATATATTAGCATCTTAAAAGGGGTATTTTTAAAACATAGGCCTACTTACAGATTAAGAGCGTTGTTAAAAATATTTAATAACATATTCTAAAAATATATTTAAAAAACATTAAAAATAAGAGTGTAAATTCTTGCGAAAAGGTGAATAAAGAAATGTTTAAGCATCCAAATGGAAGATAAATTTCCAATTATTAGATGTAGGTACTTCAATTTCAAGAATTAAGTGGTGATACTCCGACGGCTCTTTCAATAGTACAGTAATCCATACAAATAAAGGATACTCCTTTCCAAATTTTACACACTGACCCCTTCACCAGGGAGAATGTATTAGGGTTCATATTTCATATACTGTCATAATGGGCAAATGGGTTTTTGGTTTTATAAAAAGCTATACATGTTAGTAGGAAGAGGAAATATAGCAAGAATTGTGGGAAGTAAATTTAGAAAATATGGTAGATTATAATCAAGCATTTATTCACTAAGAGGAAGGTGATGGATAGCGCGAGTATAAATATTAGGTGAAATGTATCTAATTATACAGTTTTATGATCATTCTCTCCGGATTGATCAAAAGGCTTAAATGTTGAATGGTATCTATGGTTACAAGAGAACATAACATCAGAGAACTTATTCAATAATATAGAATTATATCAACAGAGAATGTTTATAGATTCTTTAATACAAAATTTACATACAACCGTAATTGTATTAAACGGCGGGGCTTCTGCAATTGTAGACCAAGTGAATGAATATTGTATATTCTTTAACTTAGGTTCGTGTATATATGTAGCTATGTTGTTGTGAATTTATAGTTTAAGTTAGTAAAAAAATTCAAATGATCCCTATAGCGACCCTTAAAATCAGTATTACTTCCTTTGTAAGCTCTTACGCTATATGTCACATGCATCTCTACACGGCACTTATAAACTACATTTCTGCGCAGGCAGGATCTAGCAAGTGGGCATGAGTCCGTGATATGACGATTACATGTTTTCTTGTTTCAGCATTAATTTGGATACATCGGTTTTATAGCTGAGGAGATGTTGTTGTATCATTCTAAATTGTGTTAAACTTGCTTTCCTTTCATCCTCTCGGGGGTCAATGAATTAGGTGCCAGATGCATACTGGCGTCGATCTAACCTACTGGTCCCCTCCCCCAAAGTGTCGGGCCTTGTGCCTAGTGCAGAAAAGAATATTCAATAGGAATATTTGGATCTATGTTACGCTGTTATTGAGGTTGCTGCGTAAAGATCTTTGTTGTGATATTTTTTGCGTTTCCATTTTATACTTATTAAAAAGAAATTATTGTGCTTCCTTTCTGTATTCATAATTTCGATACCGCTAACAACATTATAAGGAGTATTTCAAGAATTTGTTTTCACATATAACGAATTATGAGAAATGTCTGTAAAAAAAATCTCTTATTTGAAGAAAATCTTCTAACAATTACAAAGGAAACCTACAAAAGTAATTCATGTATGGTAAAAACAAAAACGCCAATACAAATTATATTTCTTCTTTTCAATCGAAATGTAGGTCACATGTTTATCGAGTTTCGATATAAACGTGTTTCTTATTCTGTTGAAAAACACTGGATAATATACTGAAGTATAAGTGATTGTCCTATTTATGCTTCAAAACAGTGTTTCTGCCCGGAGAATTTTTTTCTTCTTATACTGGTAGGCGTAAATACATATTGTGTCAGCAGATTCAACTCACAAGTATATATCTCGCATATTTGTTTACCAATCGATCACTTTTCTTTCTTTGACACACAGTATACATATCCACAAACACATACATAAATTATTGAAAACATCTACACGCTTTATTTCTTTCATTGAATGAATTATTATCTAATTGTCAAACAAAAATTTTACAAACAGCATTATATACACAAAAGCGCCCTCGTGTGCGGTATAGACGGTATGTTTATATCCTTTTGTATGAGTGTGTATGTGCGTATGGTTTGGCGTGGCATTTATATCATTTCATATATATATATATATATATATGTATCGTTTAATACATATGCTTGTTTTCATAACAATTTGCTGACTTGAAGCTGCTTTTCGGATTGCTTCATTTGTTTACGCTAACGTTTCTCACGGGGTATTTACATTTCTTACAAATTGTGGTGGCAGTCGTAGTTTAATGCTTGTGATTGTTCATGAGTTTGTTTCATGTTTATTGATTGGGTGCTGTACGTTTGGCCTCTTTATTGGCTGTTTACCTTATTTTTATGATGTGATGTTTGTTTTTCTTTTACTTATATGTAAGACTGTGCGTTCTTGATGTGTTTAGAGATGTTGCCGAGAATTGACGATAGATTGGTTTATTTACTTAAGTGTATGTATATATATATATAAGATTGAGAATATCTTCAGAAAGAATATTTATGAATGGGGTTAGTTACAGAATTAATTAAAGAAATATGTACTTTGAGTAGCGCTATTGAATGCGGCTTTTCGGGACAGCTGATTTGTAGATGCTGTTTTGTCAGAATAAAACCTGATTATGTGGAAAATTGGTTTTCATGTATTTATTATTTTTTTTATGTGGCTCTTTAAATTTTTATAATTTTACCTTTCCTATGTTTGATATGCATTTAAGGAAATATGTGTGTGTGAAAGAGTTTGTAGGGGAGTGCGGAGATACAGAGAGAGAGAGAGAGAGAGAGAGAGAGAGAGAGAGAGAGAGAGAGAGAGAGAGAGAGAGCACAAAAGATGTAGGGCAAAAGTGTGGAAAATGCAGACAGATATTTATATAAACATATACAAACATATACATATGTGTGTGTGCATGCATATCTACATAAATATATATATATATATATATATCTGTATACATATATGTGTATGCGTGCATGAATATCTACATATATATCTGTATGTATATATGTATGTGTGTTTACGCATGCATGCATATATATATATGTACATGCACGTTTCTTTGTGACTGTGTACAAGTGGTTCACTGAACTATATTTAAGTATAGATATGCAGTTCGATATTTTAATAACATATATACTACAAAAGTCTGAAATTCATTGGTTCAATGTTTATTGTAATATGTTCAAAACTAATCGTTAGAAATCCGGGCCAAATAATTACAGTCGCGTCTGTCTTTATGGACTGATGTTCAAACTCCACCGAGATCGAATTTTTTTTATTAAAGCCTTTCAGAGTCGATAAAATGAGTAGCAGTTGAATACGGGGCCGATGTAATCAATTTAACCTTTTCCGAAACTACTGCCCATCCACCAACATTTGAATTCATTATTTTCGCATTCCTTTTAACGCAGTTATTGAAATTTGTCAATCATTTTTTCTAAACAAAAAACTTCAGGTTTTACAATATCTTTAAATCAGATTACCTTTTTCATATTAGAGTCTGTTCCTTGTGTTTGTATTTCTATTATAGAGGGTTTCCACAAGGTCTGGGTACATGGATTAAATAAAATCATAATATAAGCAATTAAATATAAGAAATAATAATTTCTTAAAGTATGTTTTAATCTCCATGTACCTAGACTTTGTGGACACCTCGTATATTTGTCTTTTCTTGTACTCATTTGCAAGAATCTTACTTTATATTTACTGATTGTATACTCTTCTTTATTACAAACTCTATTTTTATTTTACCGCATGCAGTATATTTTCATTTTACAACACCCAATCTCTATATTGTACTACATTGTTCAAGTTAGTTCCTTTATTAGCGTTCATGGAAGTGAGCTACTCGTAATGCACCTGTTTTTCACGAGTTATTTCATATTGGGGATGTTTGGATGTTCAGTATTTTATTATTTCTTTTCTTCAAACAGCTGTATACAATTTATGATTTTACATGATAAATATTCTGAAACGTCAGTATTCAGCACAGAAAAGTTTCCAAACTGAACGTAGAATGATTTCAGTATATTTGTCGTCATATTTAGGCTGATTCACTACATGTTGATCAGAATAAGGTAATATAGTCAGCATATAGCCTAGTGGTTAGAGCAGCGGACCCACGGTCGAGGGTTCAAATCTCAGACCGCGTGATGTGTGTGTTTATGAGCGTAACGCCTAAGCTCCACGCGGCTCTGGCAGAAGGTAATGGCAAATTATGCTGACTCTTTCGCCACAGCTTTTTTTCACTCTTTCCTCCGGCACCTAGCAGCCTATCTACGACTGATCGGCGTCCCGTTGAGACGGAGAACCTCTACGCCAATGAAACCGGTAAACCGGACCCTATGAGTCAGGCATGACTCGAGAAGGAACAAACAAAAATTATATATATAAATATATATAGTCAGTTAAATCACGTGTTATTAGTTAACGTAAAACTAATTTTCAAACATATCACGCTATATTTAGGCTAAAACACAAAATTGAAAGATAGATTTTCTGGTTTTAATTTGCATATTGCTAGTTTGCATGAAGTTCGTTATACATTCCTCTCTACTCTATGGAAACAAAAGCCCGAAACATTTGGGGAGGGGGTCAAATCGATTAGATCGATCCCAAGACGCAACAGGTAATTGATTTATCGACACCGAAAGTCGACCTCGGCTGAATTTGAACTAAGAACGTAAAGAAAGGCGAAATACCGCTAAGCCGGCGTGGTGAAGTTTCTTATTTCTTTATTGACCACAAGGGGCTAAACATAGAGGGGGCAAACAAGGACAAAGGGATTGTCGATTACATCGACCCCAGTTCGTAACTGGTACTTAATTTATCGACCCCCCCTCCCCCGAAAGGATGAAAGGCAAAGTCGACCTCGGCGTAGTTTGAACTCAGAACGTAAAAACAGATGAAATACTGCTAAGCGTTTCGCCCATCGTGCTAACGTTTCTGCCTGCTCACCTTCTTCTGTTAAAATATTTTCTGCTCTGGGCACAAGGCCCGAAAGTTTTGGGGCAGCCGATTAGATCGACTCAAAATACGCAACTGGTATTTAATCCATCGACCCTGAAAGGATGAAAGCCGAAGTTGACCTTGGTGCAATTTGAACTGAGAACGTAAAGATAGACGAAAATTTCGTTATAAGTTACAAATTACAAATTTCTCCTGAGTCAACACATCGTTTTTCAGATCTTGTATCAATGACAACATTTGTGATTAATAGTAATGTGACACAGCCTCAGAAAATAGAATGTATCAAACTTTTTGGACAGCTTTTAAATGTGTAAGTACGTTTTCCTTCATAACAAATTTATACTGCTTTGTCATCTGTTATGTCTCCGGATAATAATTTGGCGATTTTCCCGGCGTATAAAACAACACATTGCTGACGTTGTTTGAGTGGAATATATAATATATTTTACATAAGGGAAATTATTTCGCCTGCTTAGATTTTATGTAATGTCTACGGAATTTAATTAAGTATATTTTGATATGAGTTCTATCGTAGTGACTGTGAACTTTGAACTTACGTATCGTATAACCATGCATTGAAATTATCTTACACATATTTAGTCACAATAACTTAAATATTCTATACAAAAAGTAGCTTTCCGTTGTCCTACTTTCTCTTATGATGCACCTAACTTCTCAACGAATTCAATGATTACAATTCTGCATTGGCACTATGTAAGGGGTGATGTGGTCGCAGAAATTGTCTGACAGCCATGACTGTTTTCTCCTGACTGTGTTGTCTAGTACAAATACCTGTTGCTAGACTTACGGTCATCCAATAGCCACCCTCTTGACCCACTGCAGAACTACCTTCTGCAGGCACTTGATGCAGGCATCTGTGTGGGAATATAAACGTGGCCATCAATAGTGATCACTCCAAACACTATGACGTTCACTGGATGACTAATTTTTCTTAAACTCTGTACATGTCCTCAGAGTGGCAACTAAACACTCTTAAATATTCGTATTTGAGCTTCCGTGGCGAATGCTAAGCAATAGAGCCTGCCTTTTCTAAATTTCTGGCAGAGTGAATTGTTACATGGTTTTATTTTTCTCATAGACAGTGCCCAACTAACCCTACATACTGTGTAGTAACAAATTTTTAAAAAATGCGCACGCACAGAAGTAAGAATGTAAAATAGCAACAATTTAGCCATCGCATCCTGTATATATATATATATATATATATATATATATATATATATATATATATATATATATATATATACACACACATACACACACACACATATATATATATGTGTGTGTGTGTGTGTGTGTCTGTGTGTGTGTGTGTGTTCTAAAAATTATTGCATAAATTTCGTTATTCTACTTTATATTTCATTATTCTTTTATTCTTTTATTTGTTTCAGTCATTTGATTGCGGCTATGCTGGAGCACCGTCTTCAGTCGAGTAAATAAGACTTACTTTTTGTAAGCCTAGTACTTGTTCTATCAGTCAGTTTTGCCGAACCCCTAAGTTACGGAGGCGTAAACACACCAGCATCAGTTGTCAAGCGATTTGAGGGGTGGGGACAAACACAGACACGCAAACACTAAAATATACGACGGGCTTCTTTCAGTTTCCTTCTCCCAAATCCACTCACAAGGATTTGGTCGGCCCGAGGCTATAGCAGAAGGCACTTGCCCCGGGTGGAACGCAGTGAGAATGTAGCCGGAACCATGTGGTTGGTAAGCAAGATACTTACCACACAGCCACTCCTGCGCCTATACAAAATACTTATAAAAAATGAACGCAACTTCAATGATCGAAATTCTAAATGTTCGTCTAAGAAAATACACCTCAATTGACGACAAACCATACGCCAAAAGAAATAGTTAATTTGTTTTGAAGCAGTGAAGATTATATTTTGTTGTAACTTATACACATTCCAAAAGAAAAAAAAAAGAACCTCTTCGCTTTTCATTTCAGAATGTTGTTCGCAAAAATTTCCAATCTCTCTTTTGTAAACCGCATTCAGCTTTGGTATGTTCTGCACGATGAAATTTTCACCAAGTTCAATTAGTAGATCAGCATATTTTTTTTCAAATGACAGATTTGAAAAGTGTGAATAAGAGTTAATTCCGCTTGCATGTAACAGATAAAGAAATAAATATCACATACGTGCCCTATCTATTCAGCAGGAAGCCATGTTGTACGCTTCCGATATCTCATTATTCAACCATTTAAAAAAAATAATTAATTCATGTCATATTTATTGGTACCTAAATATGCCTGTGTAGTCTAAATTATCGGCTACGCGTTTTACAAAACTATTTCCAATTTATATCCGTGTTATTAGTGTTAATATTTCTAACACTCCTCAAATCATGACAGCTAACCTTATAAATGTAATGTTTTAACAATATCTGTCATGGGTTGCTCTTATGCGTATGTGTACTGGGGATGGGGCGCTCGTGTGTATATGTGTGTGGCTGCAATGGTTGGACTAAGAAACGGAAATTAATTGTTAAACAGAAAATTTATTTTTTGTTACTGAGTTGTTCCGATTCTAGTGTTAATCGCTGGGAACAATTCAAATGCCTTGTTCCGATTTAGTGATATTCTTACCAAACTTGAATAACGCTCACTGTGTGTCGGAGCACTATTTCTCAGGGTGATTGCGCTACAATATCTGTACCATAGTTCTATTTCGTAACAATTTGTTCTACACTTATGAGCAAAAACATAGACGTGATGAGTCAAAACACACAGATAGTTATTGCTCCCTTATCAATGTTAATGGTGAACACAAGAGATTTACAAATTACAGCCCTCTCTCTGGATCTGCTTCAAGGAGATCACTAGGAAGAGTATTTTTTGATACAATAAATTCAGTGTATACTATTCTCTAAGAGATAGATAATTTGTATATTCAATACCAAATTCTTGGCCTGCTTAAATGTTTGTTTGCAATCATCTTTACTGTTTTTCTTCTTTGTGATTTCAAATATGTTTCAATATATTTCAGTTACATCCTTGTTCAAAACGATGATTTATAGAGGAAACATTATTAAGCATACGACGCTTTCAGCAATTTTAGACCAAATGTCTACGTAGATTGATTTTTAAAACATATTAAGTGCTGCGTTTTATCTTACTATACAGTAATCTAATCATTAAATATGCTATCACCCCCATCGTTCACTGTAGTGTATCGATTTATTTCTTTGTCCTTACCAGGCGAAATATGAATTTCTGCATAATGTTAGTCTGTTTGCTGAAAAGAATATGTATAATATAGAAGTCTACCTTTTATTTCTTAACGTTTCAGTTATTTTACTTGATTCGATCGGAGATTGTAGATGTTCAGACATATCAAGTTTGCAGAATAACTCGACATCCAAAATTGTTGTATTTATTTCCTTTCTTTAAGATCGATACTCATTTAAATCAATTTGTTTAGCCAAACTTCTAAGGGGTTGAAGCAGAGGGTGAAAAACACAGACATAAAAGACACGCAGCTACTAATATATATATATATATATATATATATATATATATATAGAAAGATACATATTAGCATATGTATATCTATCTCTCTATATATATATTTAAATTGGTCATTCAAAATTGAATGACAAGTTTTAAATACTATTGGAGCTTAATCGCATTGGTGCTTAATCACATTAATCTAATATGTATACCATTCTGCCTAAATAATGTAACTGAAGATACAATATCCCTGCATAACTCACGTCTATTTTCATTCCTCCACTTCACTCTCTATTTCATATCTAATCTAGAATAATTATTGCTTTACCATCTTCTCACACCGTCTCTGATGAAGGGATATATATATATAATATCTCGGAAACAGCTGTAAGACATTCTATTTATAAATGGTGTGAAATCTTTCACAGCCTTGGATTTTTATCTCATTCTGTTAAGATTTTTTATATATTCACATGCTGATATACGATCTACGTTGGACTCCTCATTTTCATAATCACCCAACCTGGAGCTTAACTATAGTCTGTCCATAGCACTTACTCAGCATTATTTGTCACCTTTGAGTCTTCTTGACACATTTACTTCTCATAATCTATATATATATATATATATATATATATATATATATATATATATATATATATATATATATATATATACACTCATGAGCATATACATATGTATATTTATATATATATGTGTGTGTGTGTGTGTGTGTGTGTGTGTGTGTGTGTGTGAGTGTGTATGTGTTTGCTGTTTAATAAATATACAAGAATCAGTTCTTTGTGATAATTTTTCAAAATGCCAAAATTATTAAAACCGTTAGTTTGGCACTGTCCTGATCAAATGGTGCGATAGCGTATATGTATGTCAATTGGTGCAAATTATCTTTTATCTTTTTGGATAGTTCAATATGAGTCAATTCACTGAGGAAATAAAAGAACTTGTAAGTGTCTGTGTAGGTATTTATAGGAGTGGCAGCGATTGACAATGATCTCTTATCTAACAAGATTAAAGGTACAATGAAGATAAATATAAACACAGCGTATTGAATAGAAGAAAGATTTGAAAATTAACAAGCACAGAGTGAGAATGAACTGTTCTAATGTGTTTTCTCAGACACCTATAAACCAAAACAAGAAAAAAAGATCAATATATTTCTCCTTAATTTTGAAGAGCATGGCGAGAAATGTTTGCATAATCGATGAATAATATTATCTTTTTACAGTAACACAGTATACAAACAGATACAATTTACTGGATGACATTTCCAGTGAGATTGCGGCAAATACCTTGTAGTCTGTTGTTTTCATCCGATGTTTACTGCTTTATATGGCAGAAGCTGATCGAAATTTCAACATTAAAAACCAGTATAACAGCACCAGACATTTGATAATTGCCCAGCAAATATATGTCGTACGCTGACACTTGCTCTCTCTCTCACTCGCTCTGTACATATATATATATATATATATATATATATATATATATATATATATATATATATATATATATATAAATATAACACTTAGATCCTAGTAAGGTATAAAAGAAGAATGTAGCGAAAGAATCTGAATAATAAGACGATAGACACTTTAACGCTTCTTTCATTATTCATTGTCCAAAGATTAGCGAACAAACAATCTAGAAGATAGCCAATATAAGGGCGCACCTTTGATGCAGGTTTGATGAAGTGCAACTTTAATGTCTAAAATTGCAAACATTACATATAGGTACATTTCGGTATTTGGCCTAAACATGGCGTTGTAAGCTGACTTGTTACAGAACCAATTGTAACAAATCATTAAAGACCTGCTAAAGAATGTCTTTGTCTTCGTCTTATTTAGATTATATGTAACTATATATATATATATATATATATATATATATATATATATATATATATATATATATATATATATATATATATGTACGCATATATATATATATATATATATATATATATATATATATATATATATATATATATATATATATATATATATATATATATATGTATATATATGTATATATATGTATATATATATATATATATATATATATATATATATATATATATATATATATATATATATGTACATATATATATATATATATATATATATATATATATATATATATATATTTATATACGTGGGTGTATGTGTGTGGGGGGTGCGCGCGTGTGTGTATGTGCCTGTATGTATGTGTGTATGTATGTATAATATAGAAAATTAATATAGACAACTGCCTGCAATGTTTTACCAAAAAGGAAATCTATAATTGCACTGAAAGTGATTAGGGTGTCAGAAACACTTATATTGCTAGAAATAAGAGCCAAAATGCTCTAATGCTGTAGTCAAAGCATATAATTGTATACATACACACTGACGAGGACTATAGTCACCGGAAAACTATGGGTGGACAATTCCCTATACTGACCGCTCAGTTTCGGCGATTTTCGATGCCTCAACAGTAAGGACTAAATAATTATAAATCACTTGAGATACTCGTCCTGAATTGCTTTCTGTTGTTCTTTTCCTCTAATAAATACCTGCTGAGACGCAAGCCTAATACCGATCCATAACTCCAGGCTTAGCTGTGTACTTGGAACCTTAATGATGACTAGTCATAGCATACATCATTTACATTATTTACATTTGACGGATATTTGTCCTCAACTTCTCTGTTATTTACACAACTTTTCGGCTGATATAGCCTCCAGCCTTCATGCCCAAGAGAGACCTGATGAAGGGTGGAGGGTATATCAGCCGAAACGTTATGTTAAAAACAAACAAGATGAGGACAAATATCCATCAAATGTAAATAACGTAAATAATGTACATAAGTCCACATCTCTTAAATATAAAATTGTACAATCATAGCATGCACTCAGCCTACATATTCCGTTATATCACGAGTGAACTAAACTCATCATATTCCTTACACACACACAAAAAAAAAAACACTCAAACACTCACCCATCATATATACGTTGGCTGATCAATAAGTATTCGGATTGTTGTCATAGTCACGAAGCTAAAGCACGCAGAGGGAAGTCGCTTGGTACGGATCGACCTTCAACTCTGTTGTGCATGCACACTAAGTTTTTACGTTCTAGCTCACTTCCGATGTTTAGAACCACCATGCTTGAAATAGCAGCCAAAACTTAACTCTAAAACCACATTAAATGTTCATACAGCACCAGGAGAGAAGACAAAGAGACAAAATAAACTAGCAAAACATTACTGGATAATTCCAGATCCCGGATTTCTGGCTCTGCATAAGAAATACTCTACCTACACCAGTGGAATATACTCATATATATATATATATATATATATATATATATATATATATATATATATATATATAAGCAATGTTAATTCTCTAAATGAAGTATTAACAGTAACTGCACGATAAAGTGTAGTATATTGCCACTTAAGTGTGGCTGACCCCTAGGGGTGGATGTTACTGTTGCTTTTAGCCCCAGGAGGACATCTCCTCCAGCTGGCTTATCGACACACGACTGTGTCCTGTTTGCCAAGGGAAGTTATCCCTCTCACCATGATCTGTAGCACGAATGGATCCGGATTTCGATATCAGTGAAGAATTTCACTGGAAAAGTAGATATAAGATTCCCAGGATTTTGTCTCTCTCACCAGGGTCAGTGGCTGTCGAACGCCGACGAAGGGAAGTAACCCTGAAATCCGGATCCGTTCGTGCTATAGATCATGGTGAGAGGGATAACTTCCCTTGGCAAACAGGACACAGTCGTGTGTCGATAAGCCAGCTGGAGGAGATGTCCTCCTGGGGCTAAAAGCAACAGTAACATCCACCCCTAGGGGTCAGCCACACTTAAGTGGCAATATACTACACTTTATCGTGCAGTTACTGTTAATACTTCATTTAGAGAATTAACATTGCTTGTTTTCACCTTTTCGATATCAGTGAAGAATTTCACTGGCAAAGTAGATATAAGATTGCCAGGATTTTGTCTCTCTCACCAGGGTCAGTGGCTGTCGAACGCCGACGAAGGGAAATAACCCTGAAATCCGGATCCGTTCGTGCTACAGATCATGGTGAGAGGGATAACTTCCCTTGGCAAACAGGACACAGTCGTGTGTCGATAAGCCAGCTGGAGATGTCCTCCTGGGGCTAAAAGCAACAGTAACATCCACCCCTAGGGGTCAACCACACTTAAGTGGCAATATACTACACTTTATATATATATATATATATATATAATCAATAAAACATATATCAGAAAATATATACACTCAATAGAATAGAGCAGTAATTATTAAAACTAAAAGTTAAATTCTGATCATAGATTTACCACAGGTTTCGTACCCACGAAAGTCGCATCATTGTGGACAGCTCCTGAGACTATATGCAAATAATAGTTGTCCATTTTCCAAGTGCAAAATCGGGTGTCTCTCTAGTTTCTACTTAGGCTATTTTGGGTCTGTATTTATTTTCTTCTCTGGTCCAGGAGCGACAACCCGTCCTCATTAACCTTTTCATGCGTTAATCGTTGTATCTCGATATGTGACTGCTTCCTCAATCCGCGTGGTAAAACGTTTAAGACTGTTTGGTCTCTGTATACAGTCTGACGAACTGTCCACAAGGCTGTGCCATTCGTGGATATGAAACATTTGGCCAAAAGTTGACCAAGCTTAAACTTTTTTTTAATATACATATATATATATATATATATATATATATATATATATATATATATATATATATATATATATATATATATATATATATATATATATATATATATATATATATATATATATATATATATACATATATATATATATGTATATATATATATATATATATATATATATATATATATATATATATATATATATATATATATATACATATATATATATATATATATATATATATATATATATATATATATATATATATATATATATATATGTATATATATATATACATACATACATATATATATATATATATATATATATATATATATATATATATATATATATATATATATATGTATATATATATGTATACACCTATGCATGTATGTATATGTATATGTACACATGCACACATACACAGACACATATATGTGTGTGTATGTATGTATATTTGAGTAGATGTAGGTGGGTATTGAATGTGCCAGACATCTCTATATGTACAATCTTTGAATCTTTCGTTAAGGAAACATTCTAATCTTCATATGTATACACTTTCCACTTCCAACACATTACCTATCAGACATGAATTATATTCACGTGACATTAACTATATATTTAGAATATTTTGTGAATATATTATATAAGTATTCTGTTTCTTCTGTTTTCATTCATCGCCTGACCAGTGATTTATTACACAAAATTGAAGATATGAATATCTCCTCTATTATTTTCAACATTTTTAACACCTATACCAGTTGCTTTGAATATTCATTCACGATTATTGCGCTGTTTGTTTTTTTGTGAAAGACAAACATATTTGGAAGTGTGTATCTAAGTGTGTCTCTGAATGGATGTACGCATGTTTCACTGGTAAGTGTGATGGTATATCATTAAAGCAACCCTAGAACATGAGAGAAAACTGCACAATCTATTTGAATACAATCGTTCTACTTCAAAATATTTTCAAAAAGTGCATCTGTAAGGAGAAAAGCAGAGAAATATATACGTAAGAATGTAATATATAATATTATGTACAATCAGTTTGATTCGCTGTATCTGCCTTTGAAATTCAACTACTCAAGTCAGTAATGATTATATTTTACTAAAATTGATTGTATATCGTTCTACTTAACTTATCGGAAACTAGCATTAGTTATAAAGTTATAAACCCTTCGCCAGTAAGCTTTGCATGACATGTCTTATGCTCATGCAAATTCATATAATTTGTCATGTAATATTCACATACACACACACACACACACACACACACACCTGCGATTTCTTGGTGTTCGAAAAGTAACATTTTAAATAATAGTCTATTTTAAGTGACTACATGCAGCGAATTACACATTGTTTTAAGTAATTACATCCTTCTATCTGTTAAGTGAAATACATTTGCGGAAAAGAAAATAGAAAGAATGTAGGCACAACTTCATATTTGAATGCATTATTAAGCATCCATGTAAAGTTGTTCCAAGAAATGCGCTTAAATTATTGATGCATATGTTTCTGTACTAATCATGTGCTTCACTTTGGGTTGAAATAAGAGTTCTCTGCTTACATTTCATTTAATAAGATTTTATAAATAAGCAGAAAAAAATCCCAACTACTTTAATAAAATCTAAGAGGCCAAACGAGTCCCAACAGATACGTGATTAAATTAGTTTCTATATATTTACAAACGCTTACCCAGGTGCTATTAACCGTGAAAGGGGAAGTGAAATACTTGGCGAAACAAACGACCTTGCAATATTTTAACAAACAAGGTAGACTCTACACTGTTGCATGTGATATTTAAAGAATATCATTCAGATAACCTGAAACCCAAATCTATTTATAAGATTCAGAATATCTTAAGGGGTGCATTGCTAAATATATAATGTCAGTGGACCATTACGTTTTGAATACATTTAATCCTACATTCTATATAATCTGATCGATTAACGTTCTTCAGCGAAACATCAAGACTATTTAATCATTTGTAATTTGGAAATATTTCCCGATGAACTTTTAAAAGAAGTGGATACGTCACCATCCATTAAGCTTACATAAACGTGAATAACATTAATTGACTAGCATTAATCTAAATATCAATCTTGTATTCACCTATATCTCACCTGCTGTTTTCCTCAACTGCTTTCCTCCTTTTCTCCTTCTCTTAACTATATTCATTTATGAATATATATAAATATTTATGTATTTATATAAATAAATATATATATATATATATTTTTATTTTACTTATGTTTATTCCAAGTAAATTACCTTATAGCTATATTTTTTCTTGTTAATATTTTATTCTATATAATTTTAAATTATACTAATACATCTATTTGTTTTCTACATCACCTTTCTTCGTATGTTGTTTTTTATTTTTGCGAATTCTCCCTATATATATATATATATATATATATATATATATATATATATATATATATATATATATATATATATATATATATATATATATATATATATATATATATATATAGACGGTTTAGATATAGATTCAAGGCTTGAATATGGTACTTATGCGTAGTCACCCGAATATCGCATCCCAAAAGGATAGGTGATTAAAATAAAAAAATAATCAACACGGATTTCAAAGGTCATTGCAGTACGCACGTTTCATGCTACTTCAATTTATTTAAGTAATGCGAGCATTACCTTAAATGCAATATGAAGAGCAATCTTCAGCTGCACGAAAATGCAGAAAAAAATTACTGTCACCCTATCCAGAGCCCCTGAATTCAATATTGACATTATTTCATGATTTTTGTGGAAAATAATTACATCTCATTTTATTTATTTTATTAACATACCTCTTATTGTGAAAACATTGGTTAGAGTATTGTTGTTGTCTGTACCACTATACTGTTACTCTATTCAGACTAAAAGTAAAAAACCTATTTGACCCATATACCTAGGGCTGTAATTCCTCAACATTAATTCCTCAACATTAATTCCTCAACACTTTGATAGTAGTAAAATGACCTGATACTACTATAACCAGTGAAACCTTTAGATTCTAATACATTTTATAGCTTTGTCCATGCATACTGATTACACCTTCCCTCTCTTTAGGAGTAATTGTCCCTTTGCTATCACCACTAGATAAGAAACAATAAAATCTGAGACAGTTAAATCTTTTGTCTAGAATCAATTACTAGCCTGATAGACTCGGTTATGTCAAGATGGACTTATGTATTCTTCCTCACATTTGGATTTTTATGTATTCTCTCTCCCACTTGGATTTGAAATGTTGCCACATTTATAATATGTCTTTTCTACAGTAATTTTTTTCTGCATTTTCGTGCAGCTGAAGATTGCTCTTCATATTGCATTTAAGGTAATGCTCGCATGACTTAAATAAATTGAAGTAGCATGAAACGTGCGTACTGCAATCACCTTTGAAATCCGTGTTGCTTATTTTTTGATATGTATATATATATGTATGTATGTATATGTGTGTAACATATACATTTATATATAATTTTTTTCTTTAATTTATATTATATATTTTTGAATCATATTTTAATCTATATTACACACCGTTTTTATTGTCATATATTTACATCTATATATAAGTAGTATTACATTTTATATGCAATAAGCATTGTAAATCAGTTCTTATGTAGCGGATGAATTATTTTGTTTCTCAATTTTTTTCTTATCCCTGTCACTATTTTCTTTTTCTCTTTTAGCTTTTATTACTTTCTTCTTTACTCGTTTCTTTTTTTTACTTTTGTTTTTATATCCTTTATTTAGTTATTTTCCTCTCCCTGTCTCACTACGCGTATGCACATACACACTCGCACACACGTATATATATATATATATATATATATATATATATATATATATGTATATATATATATATATATATATATATATATATATATATATATATATATATATATATATATATATATATATATATATATATGTATATATATATATACATATATATATATATATATATATATATATATATATATATATATATATGTATATATATATATATATATATCTATAAATATATATATATGCATATATACATATATTTTACCCATACTCATGCGCGTACACGTACGTTCACACACGCGCACACAAACACATAGTATTAGTATATATACCTGATTTTGTTCTACATCATTGAGTTTTGTAATATTTCAAGAAAACGACGTAGGGTTACTGTGACATGCTCATTTTTCTTTTTATGTTGATTTATAACAAACTCTATTTAGCGTTAAGCGAAAGAATAATTCAACACTGCTTGTAGAGAATATATTTATTATGCCATTAACGGCCAACGGCGGCTAAGAGGCCGAAACTTTGATACTCTGGGTGGTAAAGTTTATTGTTTTGGCATTTCGATCGCCCCTAGACTCAACAAGATTTATTTCATTACAATTTTGCAAGTGAAAAGATAAACATTCTTTCAAACAATTCGGAAAATAAGCATACAATGTATTAATGTTAGCCAGAGACAATTATCCATGAGAAAATCATAATACATTTCACTAAACTATAAACCTATAGGAAATGTCACAAAAATAGGCGAAAAATGTGCGCGGTAGATTTGAAGACCACTCAACTTAGAAACGTACTGACACAATTAATAACATTCGTTTCTACTCTAGTAACAAGGCCCGAAAGTTTAGGGGAGAGGCCAGTCGATTACATCGAACACAGTACGCAACTCGTACTTAATTTATCGAGCCCGAAAGGATGAAAGACACAGTCGACCTCGGCGGAATTCAACACAGAACATAAAGACAGCTGCAATTAATGACATTATCACACGGATGCACCCACAAAGGAAAAGTATTCAACAAGAGTAATAATTAACATGCTTCATAAAAAATAAAAAAAAATTGCCCATCTTAACGATGTCGATGCACTGAAAGTAGAATTAGAATTTTGCAATAAAATTGTACGTTCTAATATATGGTTACATCGTTTCTTTTATATTCTTCGTTGAAACTGTGCGCCTTAGCGTTTTGGACTTTGAATCTTCCGATAATGACAAATAAGTGCCTGTTACATGTTGACGTTCAGATATTGTCTGTTACTTTCGAAGGTATCGTTGAACGAACGCAAAATAAGCAATGCAAGTATTCTTTTTTATTCTAGGCACAAGGCCCGAAATTTTGGGGCAAGGGATCGACCCCAGTACACAACTACAGACGGAATACTGCTAAACATTTCGCACGGCGTGCTAACGTTTCTGCCAGCTCGATGCCTTAATATTTTAGCAAGACCCCTTAATGCAGACCCTAGGTGAGATTGAACCCTACCCAGGATGGTCAATGTAGTTGTCTGCTTACGTCTCTATCCACGAGAGCACCAAGACACCCAACGAACTATGCAAATATTAATAACAGGAGAAGAAAACTTTTTTTTTAATAAAAGACACCATTCCCGAAAGCTTCAGTTATTTAAGTAAGTGAAGTGAGCAAATTTTGATTCCTTTGCACTATCTTAAGATTTATTAAACTTGCAATTATGATAAGATGTTGAAATCTGATCGTATTTTATTTAGAAGGTATTAGATATGCGATGAGAACCAATTTTAGGAAAGAAATACGTCTTAT
The DNA here is from genome assembly GCF_046866305.1 of Octopus bimaculoides. Lineage (NCBI taxonomy): Eukaryota > Metazoa > Mollusca > Cephalopoda > Octopoda > Octopodidae > Octopus > Octopus bimaculoides. The sequence goes on from NC_142932.1 coordinate 33,584,972, forward strand.
CTTCAACGTAAGATCAATGACGTTGCGTTGACATCTGCAGCTGGAGACGTGTATCAGCAGGAATAACTTTGTAATCTAGACGAAAGCTATCAATCTTTTTGATATCTGCGCCAATGATGGATGTATTGATATTATAAATGTTCAAACAGGAATACTTCTGATTTTCGTTGAGCGGAGATCGACAAAAATAGATTATCTTCGAGGGATGTGTTGCTGATGCTACCAACGATTTATTAAATATAATACCAACCACTTATAGCGGAGGTTGAATTAGTGTTCTTAGATATATCAACTGATTCATGAATCGATGAATATGTTTGCTGCTATAGAATCAAAGAATAAAATTACAGGAAACATGACATCGATCAGTGTTTTATAAAATGGGTAGTTTCACTTTAGCAGCAGTTAAAATTCACGTGGAAAATGAAAGTATACTTGTTCGATGATAGCGTGTTCGATTGAAATTAGAATTTCGAATGTTGGGTTTATATATAAAAAAAATCACGTCTGCGAACATCTTACGTTATATCATGTCTAAAGCTTTCACTAATGGATGCCAACGCTTGGTGTTATCGTTATGATACCAATGCCATTGCTATGGTCTCTTTAGAATTAAGAAAAAATAAAAATACAAACATTTAACATGCGAATAGTTTGTTACATATGCCTCAAGATTGATATAAAAGACCATTATATAAAATGGAAATGTTTCAGAAAATAGGCATGTACTTTGAATAAAAATTGAAACGAACAAATGTGGAGGTAACAATATTTCCTTTGAGTATAGCTAAGTAACGTGTGTGTCTGTAATAATAGTTGTCAAGAATAGGTAAAATAGTTGTAACGTATATAATTGATGGATGTTGGTCGAAAATAGAGTTCGAACAAAATCTATTGTATATACAACATGTGAATATCGGAAAAAGCTTCTTTACAAACGTGGCTATTATAGTTAAGATTACGTTAGGAATGTTCATTGAAGAGATTATAAGTATAAAAAGGAGCAGGAGAGTTTCCGGAAACCATTCCTTGCTTTTAACATAACTACATAAGTTTTACCGCTACTGCAGTGAAATGAAGGTCTACAGCTTAGTCAAAGGTCGATAGTTCGTGTTACAAAATCGTTTACTCTGAAAGGCCTGGTGACGGAAGGACAAGTCGCAGGCAAACATTTCTATAACTACCAGTCGGAAGCGAGAGGGTGATTTATAATTCAAATATAATTCAATATATATATATATATATATATATATATATATATATATATATATATATATATATATATATATATATATACAGAGAGTGAGAGAGAGAGAGAGAGAGAGAGAGAGAGAGAGAGAGAGAGAGAGAGAGAGAGAGAGAAAGAAAGTACGGTGCAAATATCTTCCGCCGCTTTGGACTATTTTAATTTCCACTAATTGTCAACATTCAAGTGGATGTTTCGCATTGTGTTTGTAACGGACGAAACAGTGGCCCTGTTGGAATCTTATCCATACCAAATCATTATATTTTGTAGTTGGGGGTTCTAATATGTCCCCGTTGTGTAATGCGGGTCAATTTACCGCAGAAGAGCGAGGAGAGAAGATTAATACCTGTTCACTGTTCACGGCAAAGGGCGGGAATATATATATATATATATATATATATATATATATATATATATATATATATATATATATATATATATATCTATATATATATATATATATATATATATATACATGCATACATGTATGCATGCGTAAGTAATATTATTAGGTTGATGCTCGAGAAAGACAAAATCTATGCAGTAAAAGTAATACAGTGTCAGTTTAGAGTTTCTGACATTGGCGTTTGTCGGATGCAAATGGACAATTCCAAAGAAGACAGGAAAAGAAGTGACGGAATGAGTAAGAACTGGCAGTAAATATTGGAAGGAGCCAAGAAAAGGTGGAGGAGGTCGAGTGATAGGCGTTAACTCTGAGTTAACGCATATATAACTGAGAGCTCATTATTTTTTAATGGTAAGAGAATGTGACAAATTTTATTCTGTTTTCATATTTAAGACCCCTGTCTAGTAACTGTTTCACAACGTCATGAATATTTTGTATGTATATTAATATAATCTCGGCCGCCGGAATCTTGGTGACTCGAAATACGTAAGTTATTCTAACACCGAGTATAATCTAGTGGAGTTACCATACCCGTACTATAGTACGATGTAAGATACCCTTCATAAAACTTAAAATTTAAGAGCTAACACACAAAACCACTCGGAGGATCAATATAATGATCAGTATTTTATATATATATATATATATATATATATATATATATATATATATATATATATATATATATATATATATATATATATATATATATATATATATATATATATATATATATATATATATATATATATATATATATATATATATATATATATATATATATATATATATATATATATATATATATATATATATATATATATATATATATATATATATATATATATATATATATATATAGGCGTAGGAGTGGCTGTGTAGTTAGTAGCTTGCTTACCAACCACATGGTTCCGGGTTCAGTCCCATTGCGTGGCAACTTTGGCAAGTGTCTCCTACTATAGCCTGGGGCCGACCAAAGCCTTATCAATGCATTTGGTAGGTGGAAACTGAAAGAAGCCCGTCGTATGTATGTATATGTATATATATATATATATATATATATATATATATATATATATATATATATATATATATATATTATGCATGTGTAAATGTGTGTGTCTGTGTACGTATGAGTACGTGCGTGTCTTGTGTGCATGAAGTTGTTTTTTATCAGAAGCATTTAACACTATGTGCTGGTTTGTTTACATCCCCGTAAGTCAACACTTCGTGAAAGTAACGAGAAAATAAGTACCAGACATGGAAATAAGTACTGAGATCGACCTTTCCGAGTACAACCTTCAAGACAGTGCTCCAAAATGGCCGCAATCCAATGACAGAAACGCGCAAAAGCTCAAAGAATGCATAATATGATCTTCCTACGTAAGTACTTGACTAATAATGTGACATGAAAATGTATTAATAAACAGACAAATATCGATCGCTCTTACGTCTTCTCATACGCTGCTTCCATTCCCATATACAAGATATTGTTGATATTTTGTTCTTAGCATTCTAGTTATTTCAGTACATCAGTGGTTTTGAAGATGAAAAGAAAACGGCAGCACACAGGATTTTGTTTGAATTGCCACTGACGAAGACAACATGTGAAATAGATTTACATGAGCATCTGCCTGCTTGGCACCAATTTGTCTGGAAGGGGATTGCATTATATATTTATGTATTGTACTCAATGACTTAACGTTGTTTCAAGTGACTCTTCACTATCAGATTTACACGCATTCACATTCACATAATCATAAATATGAATTAAATATATATATATATATATATATATATATATATATATATATATATATATATATATATATATATATATATAGGCAGGCATAGCAGTGTGTGTGTGTTTATTGATATCTGTTAAAGTTAATCAAAGTTACTTAACATCAAATCGCAAAATCCAATAAGAAAATTCATATTTGAAGACAAGTTACATTAAACGAGATTATATCAGAGAAATATTCAGCTTGGATGTGTTTCGATTTTAGAGCATCGTTCTTAGAAAATCGTCTAAATAAGTTTCCTGGCAATGTTAACATGAAAGGTTTCCTGTTAGCAAGTTGGTTGCCAAGTAGAATGTTTAGGGAGGGTAAAGTTAATGAAGAAACTGCATCGATATTTAGAAAATGAATATAAAATGACCGACTATCGATGTTTTCGATAAAGCATTTTCGCACGTTCGAATGGATTAACAGACAACTCGTTATAGATTTATCAACCAAAGCAACCTGGTTTTATTTTTCTTATTTCGATGCGTAATAGGAATCTCTCTTTACATTTATCTAAACAACCGTTTACATGGATTTAAACATTTGCAAGTCGTTTGCTGGGGAGGAAAGACGCGATTAACAATAATATTCAAGATGGAGGATCTCCTGTAAAAGAAGTTCAAGGTTATGTCGTTACAGGAGAAGAAGAAATTGTAAAATAGGAGGACTGAAGTGAGTCTCATCAATATACACAGCAAAAGCTGACGAAGTCCAATAGCTATTTTATAGGGATGTTAGATAAATTAATTTGTTTCGTTTATTCAAATAAAATTTACATTAAAACAATGAATATTTTTCTCGTAGTAACGAATGAATTGTATTATCTCTATTCTACTTTAGCCATTGTTTATCGTAATTGATATTTCAATGATTTTGATCTTGTTTGTGATCTACAAGTTGACGCAGTGTCAAGTAGGAGTAAACGAACGACTTCATCTGACAATCTAAGAGATATACGACACAGACAAGAAAAACAAAAAGGAAGGAGTATCATTATTTTCATGGAGATTTCATCACTTATTTTTATTTCTTAACTCAGATATTTAAACAATCCAAACTTAATACGATTGAAATGTAATTACAGCTCATAGATATTAAGAAAAAAAAACTGTAATGATATGATCTTCACGCACACCAGACTGAGAATCCGATATGAAATATGGATCCATCCTGCAAATACAAAACACACACACAAACACACGCGCACACACACATACACACACACACACACACACAAACACAAACACTTGCTACTCAAGTCCAAATAATTCTTTTCAGCTCAAAATAATTCCTGAAACATGACCGCTTGAACCCCATGCCAGACTCCTAATTAGACAGCATCTCTTTAAGATCACATTTCGCACATGCTCTTATCTATGCACACAGTATGAGAACATACACACATACATATACACACACACTCACACATACGCACATACGCACATACACAGACATATAAACCTGTATAATATATATATAAATTATGATTTAGTGACAGATGCAATATTCTTCTTTATAGAAAATAATCAAACAATTTAAAAATGTGAAAGATAAATAGGTAGAACTCACTCTATATAAGAAACATTTCAATGCCATTTTGAAATTTATAGATTCACATGTAAGTAGTTGTTGTGTGTAGGGAGGATCAGTCAACAAACAAAATTTTAAATGAACACACAAACCGGTGTAATATCAATTCTTTATTTTACCAACTAACTACTCAATGGTTTGTTTAACGAGTTTTCAGACACACTCAAAGCAGATCTTGCGAAGTGAGAACTAATTATTGATGAGATCTCGCGTCTCTTATAGAAAACTAAAAACCGCATGATTGTTCAATCAACAACTTAGCTGGAAAAGTCTGGAAGTGATATTGAACCAGTGCGTGTGCTTATTATATTTCTTATTTGCGTAATGACCCTCCCTAGATACAATAAGTTTTCTTTCAACAAACACACATTTATATATATATACATATATATATAACATAAATATATTATATAGTTGAACACCACGCATCCCCTTCCAATTATATATGTATATATATATATATATATATATATATATATATATATATATATATATATATATATATTATATATATATATATGTGTGTGTGTGTGTGTGTGTGTGTGTGTGTGTATGTGTGTGTGTGTATGTGTGTGTGTGTGTGTGTAATTGAATAAGATAGAGCAAACGATAAGGAGTACAGTTCGACAGTTATTTATTTTTTACACACTATTTGTCATTGCCGCCCCCGTTATTTACAAAGCCTTCGCTTTCGATGCTGACACAGGCAGATAGATATATTAGCAGTTTGAGGAGAGGATCCAGGTTTGCACTTCTGCTCACATACACAGACAATCTTCTGGTAGCAGTGTCAGTAGCCAGTCGTCGCAGCGATGTGCAAAGAAAGTACGCCAGTGTAGCATTGGCAAAGCGTTTGCTCAAAATGCTAGCACTGCCGTCCGTCAGTCTATGGTGAGCAAAAGGATTGTAGTCCGGTTTGTAGACAACATGCCTCCGATGTATGTAGTGTCCTCCAACTTGGTTTGTCTGATCAAGTCCCTGAACCCCAGTAAGACGTCGATGTTCCACCGCAATCTGGGCAATATGATACTGGCCAGCCAGAAACAGCTGTAGGAGTATGTTACAAGGCATGTTTAAATGAAAATTATACAAGATAATTAGATAATTATTATGGCGTACTTCATATTTTCTTAAGTTAATTCAATTATTTAATCATATATTATATAGCTATTTCCATAAACAATGTAATAAAACGTATAAGAGGTAACTGAAATAAATGTAATAATATATAATATACAGTATACATATATACATGTACACACACACACACACACACACACACACACACACACACACTCATATATATATATATATATATATATATATATATATATATATATATATATATATATATACTGATTTTTATGTCTTCCTGACGACCCTCGCAGCTATGTATGCATATGCACTACATTACACAGGCGCACACACACACACGTGTACACGCTGAAACACACATATATATAGTTGTTTGTGAGTCTGGAGATGTAAAGAGAGAGAGGAAGCGAGAAGGAGAGAGAAGATGTTGAATATTAAAGAACGTCTGCTCTAGATACTAAGCCAGTTTGCACTCAGATAAATCCAAAACGTAAAATGCCGTAATGTGAGAAGTAGGCTATTAAAACAATATTCCTCGAGTGGATATGGAAGCAGACAATGAAG